>NW_009648640.1:1124362-1172219 GCF_000708025.1 Charadrius vociferus
GGAATATCAAAACAACTTTTCATAATGAGCTTCTGGTTCCCCGGGTAAAGAGACGGGCCATTTAACTCCCCAAGAAACCAGCCAAAATTCAGCCCCCGGGCCGAGCGGCGCTGGGGCTGGCAGGGGGAGGAAGGCCAGCGATGCTTCCCTGCTGGGTACCGGCGGTTTGGCGAGCGGCAGCCGGATGCTGGCAGCCAGCGCTACCCGCGGCCCCACGACGTGATCCCTGCTGGGGGCGGATTGGAGCAGTGAGGGATCCCGCTTCTCCTCTCGGAGCTGCAACCCACGTTCGGACATTTTCATGCAGAAAAAACGCACGTTTGGTCAAAAGGTTCTTCTTAGAGGGAACTCATAATTAAAAAATTAGTGTCGCAACTGCTATGCACACATTTTACACAACCTGAGCATTTGCCTTCAGGTCTCGTTCCTCTAGCTGTGACATAAACACAGACAAAGCGCTATTTGGTGCTACAGAATATTTTTAGCAGGGCATCCATCATTACAAATTTTTTATTTTCCCATGAAATGTGGAAAGCTATTTTTCTCTTACCATCTAATCTATTTCTTTTGCTTTCACAGTCACCTGACAAAGCCAAACACTCACCACCTGGGGACAACGTGAGTGCAGGGACTGTCACTCTAGGTGGCTTCACTGGATGAGCCACGCTGGGCACTGCTCGGAATGGGGGCACGGGGTTCATGTTCTCCTTCTGACACCAGTTCCCTTTGATTTAAGGAAATCTTGTTGCCCGAAAACAAATGCACATGCCTGCAGAAGGTCCTCACTGCCCATCAAATCTGGAGTCATGACCCTCCATTACTCCAGGGAAGATGGTGAGAATGGTGCTGGTGCTACAGCAACCTGCACTTATCCAACAGGGTTTATTAGCATGGGCTCTCTGCCACCCAAAAGTGGCTGAATTAAATCTGGGTCCCAGCTGGCACATGAGGCAGCAAAGCTCTGCCTGTGACACGCCGTGCCTGGGCTAACGAGCCTGGGCACCGCTCGCTTAGCATGGAGCTGGTCCTGGTCTGCGGAGCGTGGTGCAATTCATCTGAAACTGCATAAACCACCCAGGAATCATGTCCAAATGGAAATTCACTGAATGGCATTTTTAATATGCAGCTGTGGTGCTCAGAGCTGTAGATTAGATACTGAGTAAATACTGGAGCAGGAAAGGCAACATCACTTCATCCCTACCGACCTTTACCATCCTCCGTGAACCCTCCTGTGATACAGACCTGTTGGGGACATTGCCCAGCTCTACAGGCGAGACCCCCGGTGATTTCAATAATCATGGGATTTTGTGATAGGCTTTCAAGCAAAAACCACGGCGCACGTTGAGTTAGACATCAAGCAAAACAGTTTGAAGGCAGATGGGAGAATACGGTCTGTGCGCTAGCTGACGGAGGCCATCGGGGAGAGGCAGCATCTTCAGCAGTGCTCTTGTCCTTAGCAGAAGGGCCGTGTTGCGAAAGTGCTTTCTTTTGTTTTGCAACACCCGAGCAGAGATGGTTTTGATAATGAGGGAATGACAGTTCTTGCCTCACTGTAGCCAGATGGATCTACGTGGAATGGGATCCTGTGATGTAAAGCTTTTTTAATGCTCTCCGGATTGCTTCTGAGGTGGTTTCAGTGACCCTTCGTGAGGTCTCCTTCCAACCCACCTTCTTCCAAACAGCAGATCCTTGTGCCCTGGCACCGATCCCTCCCCAAAGCGAGTCAGTGCTGGGAGCTGGGCATCCCTTTCTTGGCTGGCTGTGGTGGCTCCCCATGGGAGTCCAACAACTGCCATTATCACAGCCATGACCACATTCAGGGACATCCTTCAGGAAAACCTTCCCAGAAGACCTCTGTGCTGGCTGGCCAGGCAACCCAGGGTGAACTGAGCAATGCTGTGAGCTGGAAACAGCTTCAGGGGAACTATAAGACCATGGAGTTTCATGAGAAACACTTTATTTAGGGGTTTTTCTCACCTTTATACATGCCACTTGTTCAGAAAAGACGTCAGCTCAGGACATCTCCTTTCTTCTGCTTCTCAGCCCAAACTCTAGAGGATTTGCAGGAGGAGTACGATGAGCACCATGTTTGGGAGCAGACCTTTCCTTTACTCAAACCCCACTGGGATGAATATCCTGTGAAAGTCCTGCGTGACTGCTGGTGTGGTATGCCCCATGCTCCCTCAACACAGACATCCTCTGGTCCTCGTGGCTCCACACCCCAAAAAGATGTGTGATCACCTTCTAAGGTGATGTTTCTTATGATGATTTTCAGGCTAGAAACAAAAAGATGAAGCAATTTCCTTCCAAAATAAGATTAAATATGGCTAGAAAACTGGTTGTGGGGACATTAAAAAATAACATGAGCTGATACTGTGTGTTATGGAAAACGGAGATGCTTCCAAGTCCAAGAGCTCTAGCTGGACAGCTGGCCACGGTGTTCCCATGCACCCCAGCCTGAAGGAGCTGGACCAGGCTGCTGCTGGGGGAAATCTCAACCCCCTGGCCCAGGATGCTGCATAGCCACCAACCTCACAGGAAGGGCAGAAGCAGGTCTGCAGCCAATGCAATACCACATTTTGTTTACCTAGCAGTATAAAATCCACAACTTCGGGGTGGAAAATAGTTGAGTTCTTCCCTATTTTTCCAAGGACTATGTGTATTATAGGCTTGAACAATGCATTTTTGCTACTCCATGCCTTGCATCTCCTGGAGCTATGAGCAGAAGGTAGCACTTAAATGGATGGTGAGCTCCGACCACGGTGTATCCTATGGACCATAGACTGACGTGTTTCCCCAAGCAGAGGATTTCTGTGGTCAGAGAAGGCAGGGCCAGTCCCCGAGGGCTCAATATATGACCAGATGTGAATTTAATGAACTAAAATAGAAAAATAAATAGAAAAGAAGAAGTAGAAAATAAAATAGAAAGAAAGAAGAGACTGTGTCAAATGGTTTTCATTAGCACTGCAGAGTTGTCCAGGCAGGAATGATTGGTAACTCATATGGATTTCCCAGTGGAAATGCAAAAAGTCTAATTATACAGAAATGGTGAGGACCAAAAGAAGAGCAATTTCCAGAAACAAATCTGCCATGCAGCATATCAATGTGTGAAAGGCGTCTTTTCCAGACTGGAAGCCAGATCAATTTATATGTATTCCTCAGACCAATAGAAAGTGTGGTTCTATGTGTGGGATTAGGGTACAGAAAATACTTTTTGCTAACAAATAATTCACTTTGGGAAAGCAAATAAGGAAAAAAAAAAAAGCAGTATAAGGACCTGAAAAGGTTTTTGGGTGAAACAAAGAGGTAAACAGCATGACTGGGTCTTCACAACTAAAGCTCCTCCGTAGTGTTTGATTTTAATTTCAGATCTCAATTAGAGGTTAGCCAAAGGTAATTGAAAAATAGCTGAGATGTGGAATTAAATGGCAACTGCCCACACAGCTACAGACCTCAGTCAACCAACCCCTTGGCTTGGATATGTTTTTTTACCGCTAGTTGGGCAGGTTTGTTCCTGCTTTATTAGGAATAATTCTCCCAGAGCCCTTTTCTCCAAGCTAAGAGTCTAATTATCATAAAAGACTCCCTTGAACATCACTACCCTGACTGTATTTGGAATTAGGGACCGTTCTTGGCCAGGGCAGTAGCTGCTTGTAAATCAGAGGGTGAAGCTGCTGAGGTCCCTTTGCTTTCCAAGCCCATGCATGGCTCTTCAGGCACCAACTTGTGGGGTTTTTTTGCACTTTTGTGAAATGCTTGTGCTTCTGTGTGATATAATATACAGACGCATGATTTTAGACATAACAACAAACAGCCTGGATGAAAAAGAGTCAGATAAACCCGTACGAAGTCATTTATTAACAGAGGTCCTTCCTCTGGTATTTCTTTAAACTCTGCATGGCTTTTTTTGCTGCCAAATTTACTTTGTGATGTCGAAAACTTTTTTTTTTTTTCCTTTTCCTTATCAAGATAGTTATTTTCCAGTTGGCAAACACTGAGTTTTATTAGTTATTCCTAATGGAGCCTGAAATGATTATGGCTTTTTTCCCCCTGGTTTATTTCTCTCGTATGTTCATCACAACTGAAATCAGCTCATCTCTTGGATCTAGATGATTTCAGTGAATATTACCATGGGGCCAACTGTGTGTGACTGGGGAGCAGACTACTAGAAGAGTTGTTATTTTATATCTTGTTGTGCTGCAGCAATTCTGTAGACACCAATATATGTTTGTCTTGGTAAGATACCACCAAAGTGCTCCTGGGTGTCCTGCAGAGGCACTTTTGGACGCATTGAGAAATGCTGGTGAAGGTTCCATCAGCACATATAGGATAATTTGTCCTCAGGATTTGGGAAAATACCCCTCCTGTTCTCTCCTCAAACATACAGCTCTGTCCGTTATTGCTATGAAACCCCAATGTCAGATTTTCGGCCATTTCACTGCTCCATGCCCTTAGCTCCCAGCATACTCTACCACCTCTCCTGTCCTCCTCTGCAGGACCTGGACCAGCCACTCTCCTGGAGCAGCTTTGGCTCCTCTCTGCATTTCCATGGACAAACAGCCGAACCTTCAGCACGTTTCTGCCCACTGTAATTTTTATAAGGGACCTGATTAATGCAGGTGTCACTGTGCAAAGACATATTAATAGATCTTGGCGTTCCCTATCTCCAGCACTGTGATCTGAACAGGGGAACCAGCCCAACACGTGGCTGAACACCCACTAGAAGCACGTCCTATGACAAACAGAAAAAAGGCTGATAACGGATTTTCTGAGAGTAGGATCTGAGCTTTAAATCCGGGTCCCTTTCCTCTATCGGTAAATCATCACGGTGCTTTTATCCATGTTATCCCTTGTCATGGACTTTGTTCTAGACACACAGCTCCGTAAGCATAACGCCCCCCCCACAACCCTTGAGATGACCTGGGGAAACCGATAAATGCCTAAAACTGTGTCCCCTGCCCCAATTTCCCTGCCCCCGTAGGCACTTGGGGGGGGAGGTTCAGGCCAGCCTCAGGAAGGACATGCCCTGAGCTATTTTGTTGTGGCCGACAGGGCTGGTGCAGGCTGCTTCCCACCCGGGGATGTCATTGGAAGGGAGGATGGAGCCCGGAGCATCCCAGAGTGGATCCGGGTGTAAACGTCAGCAGCTGAACTGAGTCACGTGCAGCGGTCCATGAAATGAATGCAGAAAAAGCCGCAGTCTCTGCAAGGTAATTTGCAACCCTGGGATGGTCCACGACTTGATGATCTTAAAGGTCTTTTCATCTACAGTTGATTTGATGTTCTTAAAGGTCTTTTCCAACCAAAATGATTCTGATACTATGATTCTATGATTCTAAGAGCAGAAGTTGAAATGCCAGGACTGCTTCCTAGAAATTACTACGATTTATCTTGCACCTTTGCAAGGTGAGCATTCAGCATGTTTATGAAGGTTATTTATTCAAGCGGAGCTTACTTTGTTCCTCTGCCTGGGTCATTTTTCATATTTCATAGGTGCCCATGTCTGATGAAATCTCGGTTCTCATGGAAGCTCTTCTGAATTCTTCATGCTGAAATGCCTGGGGAAGGGATGGGGGTCACAAAGCCAAGGGCTGGGTCTGTTTGAGAGCACACCGAGAGGCATTCCCTGCTGACGGCTACAGCCTGGCCATTCCCAAGGGTCTCCAAAGAGGAGACCGTGTCCCACCTGTGGAGAGAGCTCTGTGTTTGAGTGGGTCCAGGTCACGCCAGGCAGGGTCCTGCCACAGTGCCTGGCTCTGCTCAGCCACACCACAGGGGATGCTCTGAACTGCTCTGCAGGGACTCCCAGCGTAAAGCTCACTTCCGTGGGTGGGGAAAAATTAATTAATCCATGGCGATCATACGGCTCCATTTAGTCCTTAAAGGAACGAGTCACTGTGCTCAGAAGTGCCATGCTTTGAGGTTGGCTCCTTCCCCCATGCAGAGCCCCGTTGGCTGCTTCGCTCCTCACCGTCCCTCGGCCACCGAGGGCCCTTGTCTATATAGCAAAGACCCCAAAAGCTGGAGTCATATTTCATGAATTTCCTTTGATGCAAACACTCCCCCCACTGACTGGATTAAAGCTATATTAGCCTAGGGTTTGGGTTTGGTTGGTTTGGGTTTTTTTTCCTTTTTCTCCCCAGAAAATCCTTGTGTTTCGTTGGTTTGATTTTTATTTTTTTTTCCTTTTTCTCCCCAGAAAATCCTTCCTGGTTTAAATTTTTCACTGCTTGTAAAGTGTCCCATTATAGTGCTCTGGGCAGGAGGAGATTAACGTCAGGTCCCATTTATGCATCGCTTTGGATCAGAAGAGCTTGGCCAGCCCTTTGTAACACTGTTCTTCTGGGGGGAGGAGGGGAGGGCTTAAAAGTTTACTGTTGCAAAAATATACCCCATTGTCACTGCCTGAGATACATCTTTTAGAGAAATTCCCTTTGCCATAATAACTGATTTATTTTGGTTGGCGGGCTACGAAGCAGCTGAAGTGGGTGATCCCTGCCAGACTCATTAAATGATTCCTAATGTTGACGGAGGACTTTATATTGTGGTTATAAAAGCAGAAGGTTCGGTATTTGCTGGAAGAGGCTCTCTCCCGAGGGCGAGCGTGGAGGACGGGAGGAAGCTCTCCAGCGGTACCCATGTGTAAGCAATAAGCAGAGGAATGCTCTCGGAAACTGCAGCTTGAAGGATTTACTTTGGCATGGGTTTGGGTTGCCTGGGAAGGGAGGGAAGCTCTCAGGGAGGCGCAGGGGTGCTGGGTGTGGGGCTGCGGCTCTTTTTCTAGGGTGGGAAAGGAAAGTTTAAGAGCCTTTTCGCAGGGTCCTGCCTGGTGCGGTACCGAGGCACGCTGGCTCCTTCCCACCACGCTGGCTGCTGCCAGGAGAATCACGCACGGAGGCATGAAAGCATCAAGGTCCTCCTTTCCCTTTGAGCCAGGTCCTTGTGACTATTGAGAGCAGCCCTGAGGAGAAGGCCCTGGGGGTGTTGGTGGATGAGAAGCTCACCATGAGCCGGCAGTGTGCGCTGGCAGCCCAGCGAGCCCCCGGCATCCTGGGCTGCATCCCCAGCAGCGTGGCCAGCAGGGCGAGGGGGGATTGTGCCCCTCTGCTGCGCTCTGCTCTGGGGAGACCCCCCTGCAGTGCTGCCTCCAGCTCGGGGGGTCCCACCAGCAGAAGGGAGCGGAGCTGTTGGAGCGGGGCCAGAGGAGGCCCCGGAGATGCTGGGAGGGCTGGAGCCCCTCTGCTGGGAGGACAGGCTGGGAGGGTTGGGGGGGTTCAGCCTGGAGAAGAGAAGGCCAAAAAGGGGAGACCTCAGAGCCCCTTCCAGTCCCTAAAGTGGGCTTATATGAAAGATGGGGACAGACTTTGTAGAAAGGCCTGTTGCAATAGAACAAGGGGTGATGGTTTTAAACTAAAAAGAGGGGAGAAGGAGGAGGAGAAGGAGAAGGAGAAGGAGAAGGAGAAGGAGAAGGAGAAGGAGAAGGAGAAGGAGAAGGAGAAGGAGAAGGAGAAGGAGAAGGAGAAGGAGAAGGAGAAGGAGAAGGAGAAGGAGAAGGAGAAGGAGAAGGAGAAGGAGAAGGAGAAGGAGAAGGAGAAGGAGAAGGAGAAGGAGAAGGAGAAGGAGAAGGAGAAGGAGAAGGAGAAGGAGAAGGAGAAGGAGAAGGAGAAGGAGAAGGAGAAGGAGAAGGAGAAGGAGAAGGAGAAGGAGAAGGAGAAGGAGAAGGAGAAGGAGAAGGAGAAGGAGAAGGAGAAGGAGAAGGAGAAGGAGAAGGAGAAGGAGAAGGAGAAGGAGAAGGAGAAGGAGAAGGAGAAGGAGAAGGAGAAGGAGAAGGAGAAGGAGAAGGAGAAGGAGAAGGAGAAGGAGAAGGAGAAGGAGAAGGAGAAGGAGAAGGAGAAGGAGAAGGAGAAGGAGAAGGAGAAGGAGAAGGAGAAGGAGAAGGAAGAGGGAAGGAGGTGGCCTCGCAGAGATGCTCGGGGCGGTGAGGGGGGCTCCTTCCACCTCCCCCAGCACGACTCCCAGCCTACTCCCTGCGGCCCCTCTCCAGCCCACGCAGGGGCCGGGGTCTCACCAATCCCCTTCCCTCTTCGGAAGCATTCACCGGGGGAAGGGCACCCAGGGGCAGGAGGAGGGTTTTGGCAGTGCCAGGGGTTCCCGCAGCTGGCGCCTGCGGGCACGGCGCTCACCGGGGACCTGCCTTTGATTTTTCTCTTCAGAGGATTCCTTCTCTCGGCTTGAAAGCATTGTTATTTTGTACAGAGGGAGCTAAGAGCAAAGCTTAAACACATACTTACACACAGAGTCACTCCTTAATGAGCAGAGATCTGAAAAATAAGCCATAGTGTGGGCACAGAACGTCTCTGTTGGCTTTTCTCTTTGGTTTGTTTTTTTTTTCCCCTTTTTTAATTGCAAATCTCTCCAGTGCTGAATCTTGAAATAATTTTGCATCTTCTTACATATTTAAAGTGAGTTGCTCTTATGGGTATTTGGAGGTGTAAATGTGCAACTGCGGCTTCAGCATCGTGTTGCACTGTGCTGCTGGTGATGATGGGCACACGCAGGGTGGGAGGAGAGCTGCTGCCCCACTGTTGCCCAGCCAAGAACATTTCTGCAAATATCAAAAAGCAAAAAAAAAAAAAAAAAAAGAGGAAAAAACAGCAAACCTCTTCCCAATATACAGTGAATTTCTTGATTATGGCCTTCTTACCTTTCTGCTGGGAGAATGTCTTATGGTTGAAGCCTGTGTTTGAATTCCACGTAATAACATTTTTGAATAGGCTCCTATTGAAAAATTGGGGGAAAAAAATAGAGAGAAATCGTCTACACAAATTGTTCTCCTGAGCTATTTTCCAAATGGCTTTACTGCTGCTGTTTCAGATGTGATTTCTTTGCCTGACATTAGGTACACTTACTGCTCACTTGAAAGCCACGAGAAGAATTGCAGATGTTAACAGTCATCTCCAAAAAATATATTTTAGATTATTCCAAATTACTCCAGTGGAAGAGAAATCTGAGGACATTACCTTTAATATTAGAGCCACAGGAACAGCAGAGAGGCCCATTTCTATTTTCTACCCCCAACTGAAAATATGAGAAAAATACATATTGAGCCCACCTTTATTAAAATTGTTTCCCTTCCCCGCCCCTGTGTGCGTATGGCCCACCCTTAAGCATGTATCTCAGATTTTTTAGCTCATGGGAACTTACTGCTGGCGAAATTTGCCTCCCAGATTGGGAACCTGCTCCCAATTCATGTCCAGTCTGAGAGGTGGGCTGAGATGGACACCACTGATGTGAGAAAGAGACACAGGCAGCTTGATGAGCAGTAGCATCATCTGCATCCTTGAGGGCATGGCAGACCTGGGCGAGAGCGCCCAGCTGCCGGGATGGCAGAGGGCTGAGACTGGGAGGAGAGGCAGTTCTTACCCCCATCAAACTTGCCCTCCCTTCCACATCTGTCCCTGGTCATCAGGCGGTTCCCTGCAGCCCGTTTCCTCGGTCACCAAGAGGTGCTGGATCAGCTTCTGCACCTCCTTTAAATACTCGGCTCAGGAAAATACAGTGTTCGACTCATGACATCTGATATGCACCTATCAAATCCCTTTTTTTTTCTCCTTTGTGTCTCAATCTTTATTCCAATTATGGCTTCATGGCCCTTTTTTTGGTCAATAAGCAAGAGCCAACCACTGCTATTCATATCCACCCTGTGCTGCCTCCCTTGCTGCGCACCGCAGCAATGAGCCACCCCACCAAAGGCGATGGGAGCATGTGAAAGACCAGAGAAAACCCTGCGTTATCCTCTCACTGACCGTGATTTCAAAGGGAAAAATACTTCATATTGTTTCCCTGGGCAGGATTGTGGCCAACGGCCCCGGGAGCAGTGCTGGTACCCGGGCAGCTGGAGGATGCCAGGACAACGCAGTGGGGAAAGAGGAGGAACCTCCCAGCCATGGTGTTACCAACCCCATCCTCTCCTGCTGCTTCAGAGGTACAGACCCTCAAGCATCAAATTCAGCCTTCAATATATAATTTTAAAATATCCAAAGATCTCTATGAACTACCACAGATCCCTGCCAGAGGTATTTTTATTGTATAATTAAGAGACGAAAGAGCACCCTGAAAGAGTATTTATTGCTACCCAGGTTCCTCGCTGAACGCTGGCAGCAAGACTTACTCCTTCAAGAGTAATTCATGACCCATAGATAACTTCTTGGCACACTAATAAAATTCAGGGGTTTTTTTGGGGGGGTTCCATTGATTACTTCTCAAGCCAAAATGCCCACAGGTGCCAGACGCCCACCTCCTACAGACCTCGGCTCTGAGCAGAAGTGCTGACTCAGCACTTTGCCGCAAATTGTATGTTTGAAATGGCCCCAAAATAACATTTCTCAGCAATTTTTTCTAAGTTCTCTGGTAGCCTTGGGGCTTTGCATGTGCCACAGCACTTCTGGGAGTCCAATGGGGACGTGTGACCCAAGCGCCATCGGCACAAAGCACAAGGTCAATGTTAATGAAGCTCGATATTACCGTGCCCATCATGATATGACTCCGTGGCAAATGAAGCCATCCTCTCCTTAACCTACTGGAAAAAATGTCATAGGCAAAGCATTTAGGATAGAAGAATCTGAAGGAATGAAATGTTTTAATTTGAAAAAGTAATAATCCAGAGGCCAGAAAAAAAAATGTCATGTGTATTAAATGTGTAATAGCTCATTATCGAAGCATTGTAGAGTCATTATTTTAAATAACTGTATTTCATTCCAGCGGCTGGGATGGAAAGCAGTGTGTATTTTGTGTAAAATAGATTTGCATTATTATTTATTCATGAGTTTTAAAAGGATCATTATTTTTGATGGACAGTTCCTGTCAAAAGATTTATATATGGGAGCTCGTGTTTTCCCATAATAATGATTAATCAATAAACATTTGAAAACGGTGCTTAAAATTCAGCGTTACCAGGATACACATTTACCTCTAATTAGGAACAGGTTTTCGTTTGGGAAACCAGATCACTTTCCAATTCCTTCTAATTGTGCACAAAGCACAGTGGCAGGTAACGCGCTGCAATGTGCCTTCTTGCCTACCACCCGCCAGGGCAGCACCCGGGGCACCCACTGACTGCTTTATCCCCCCCAAACCAGGACCACTGGGGTGCCCGGGGGATGCTGCCCCCCCAGGAGCATCCAGCTGTGCCTCTGTCCCCATACACCGCAGCTTTGGGAGTGATGCTGAGCAGCCAGGGGAGAAACATCACATCTGGACGGCGAAACCCCTGGTGCCACCCCAGCCGCACGATGTCGGCTTGAAATGAAAATACTGGGCTGATGTTATTTTTAATGGAGATGCCGCTGAGGGTGGGAAACAAGCAATTTAAATGCTTTGTGCAGCTGAAATCCAGACCTTACTGCAGGAAAGGAGAAAACAAAGCACATACCTGCTGGTCTTACATATTTCCTCCTGCTACCATGTAGTAAATGTTGCCACGAAGGAAAATACATTGGTTTTCTGGTCACTCCGCCAGGATTTCTCCCCATCCACTGCCTCGCGGATGCTGGGTTTGCATTGCCGGGTATCACCTCTTGCTACGTGATGGCTGAAAACGGGGATGTTGAGGAACTGGCTGCCATGTCCTGCCCTGGCCCCATCATTTCCACCTTCTCCTGTGTCGGTGCTGATGAATCCTGGGTGCACGTGTGCTTCAAGCCAAAAAACTGGGCACTACATCCCTCTTTTCATGCCTTTGCGCCAAAGATTTTAGGAGCATCAGTACATACATTAAATCTACTTCCTTTGCACTTCCCCTGGCCTATTTTTACTGAATTTTCAAGACAAGGCATCTCCCAAAGCGAGTGGTGTCAGACTGCCTGGTCCATCAAACACGTCATTGCCTTTGCAAAGCGTGGTGTGGGCTGAATGCATCCCACCTCCTCGCATGGAGCTCAGTGATAAGAGGACAGTCCAGAAATCATGTTAAATCCCTCCCCACTGGAGAGGAAGATTTTTATAACATCGCTTTCCTGGCCTGAGAACCGAACAGGGTGCAGCACAGCCAATACCATCAATCAGTCCATCATCCAACCCATGGATTAGTTCATAGAAGTGATTTCCTTTTTCCCCAAATCTTCCTAAACCACAAAGCCAACATAGAACAGTAATAACATTTATTTTGGCATTATCCATATTCAGGCTTGTAAGACCCCAGATGCAGCAGTCAGGTGGAATTGGCCACAGGGATTTGGAGCTTTTCTCCATCCAAAGCACACCTTTTTTCATGTGCCAAATGACATATCCTTCACGTGGGCTGGTGAAGGGTGCAGAGATGACATGCAAACGCTTGTGAGCAACAACAGCAACAACAATAACCGTCGTAATATTAAAGAGCCAGCTGGTAATTGGTGCTAGCCCTGACGAGGAGTGCAACCATTACCCTCATTATCCTGCCTGCTAACGGAGCAGATTGGCACTACAGAGCCAACGATGAGAAGAAGTATCTTAGTGTCACCCAGCTTTTCATTTACAACCCAGAGCTTTCACTCTTGGGGATGTGTTAATCCATGGGGCTGGGGGCAGACAAAGCGGGGTAACCCCTCGGCAAGGTAAACCGGGGCTCCAGATGCGGCCAGAGCATCCCCGGTTGGGCAGACAGGGCAGGCAGGGCAGGCAGGGCAGGGCTTGCCAACTATGCAAGCCCCATTTCTCCTGAGCATCCATGAATTATTCAGCAGGGCCGCACTGCTCTTGCTTTTCCTGGTCCCCCCAGCGCATCCCCGTGCCTGGCTGCATCCCCGCTCACCATTTACCGGGGGAATTACCAGATGAACCCTTCCCTCAAAGCAATGCACCCCAAAATCTCCTTTTCCACTCATAAATAAGACTCAGATCACATATGTTCTTTATTTTTTCCATTACCATGAATGGAACCAGCTCAAGCAGATATTTTTGAGCTGCTCCTTGCCCCTCTGCTATGGCTTTGCCGCTGGCTGCTGCTGCTGCGAGGGCAAAGCTGAGCCGGGCAGACAGCCCCAGTTCCCCCCTCTGTTCCCAGCACCCCAAACCCTGTGGTAGGAAAACTGCAGTCAAAAACATTCCCAAACATACAGATACCCTGCAGCAAATTTGCCCTTCAAAAAACCCCCGATATTTACCTGGGTAGCTCTTCTGTGGGTGCCCCCACCCTATACAGGAGGGAGATGCAAGAAGGAAGGTAACTGCACAGAGGTTTTCTGATAGATTGGGAATTTTAGTGTTAAATTTTGTGAGAATAATTTTATTTTTTTAATACGTTTACGACCTGAATAGGTGCCTTCGCTAGTAATAGCTTGTATTTTATGTGGTGTCACGAACCTTTTTAATGTGCCAGGGTGAAATCTGGAGGTATTGTGCCGGCAGGAAAAACAGCCAGAAGTCACAGAAGTCCCATCCATTTGAAATGGATGTTAAACTCTGATCATGAAAGTCTTCTTTAGAGAAATATGTAAAAATCCCGAAATTCATTTCAAATTAGCTGACTTGAATATTTTGTACCCTAACAACTGTACAGCGAGAGAGATGGCTCAAAGGCAGAAGAAGAATTGACCTGAAATGCTCATTAAAATCACAATGAAATGAAGCTTTAAGAAAAGATGTTCTTTTCTCTTCTCTCAGGCATGATGTGAGAAGGTGGAAACTCCAACTCTTTTCACATCCTCCCCCTGCTCCATTTCAAATCCCTCCCTGCCAGTGCTCCAAAGAGGCGTTCAGGCTGCGTTAACCCTGTGGGTACCCGGCGCCGAGCTCAGGAATGGCATTTTCTGCTCCACCACTGTTTTTAGTGCTGGGGATAAAATCCTTGGCAGGTGGGAAGGTGTTACCTCCATCCCTGATTTTGGGGTCTGCAGAGGTCATGGTGGGCTGCAGGATTTTGACGATGTTCTGCTTTGCCCCTAGTACTTGCACAGCACAGGTCATCATCCCTGCTGTGCCACCAGCATCATCCTGAGCATCCTCAGGTGCACCGGGAAGGATTTCATCGGCAGGATCAAGTGCCGCCCCAGTCTGCAGCTATTAAAAGCTGGCTCTGAGCCCATAATATAATACATTGTGATTAAAGGAAGCACATTTGTCCTGCTGGTAATATCAACATTTTATGAATGAGCGGGTTCTGATATCAGCTAATTAGGAGCAGGTTTATTGCAGCATCTGTCACCTGGAGTTAAGCAATTTATCCTGGGAGGCTCCTCGCAGGGAAGGGGCTGTCAAAAGCTGGCAATGGGGAAGGTGCAGGGTGCAGGGAAATGGCTGCGCCTCGGCACTGCCGGGGGAAATCTCCACTGGAAAAGTGGGGAAAGCGTGCTGGATAATACACAAGCAATTAGATGCATTGTGGTAGTCTAATTGCCCGGCCTTCCAATAATTTTGGAGACATAACCATGGCAACGGTGGGATCACACACTTGTGTGTCGTGGCTGGAGCACGCGGAGCCAGTGGGCTTCCCTCTTCCCTTGGGAAGTGCCCATCCTTTCTCCTTGTCACTGATTTCTCATCTCATTTTAAAGCACCGCTACAAGGCAGCATCCTCCAGCAGCACCAGTACCCACCGCCTCCCATCTGAAGCTCCCCACAGACGCACCGCCATCCCCATCGCCGGCTGGGGAAGCACGGGCAGGAAAAGGAAAGCTCTTCCTTGGAACCCCAGTGTTTGAATTCCCCACCGTGAGTTTCCAGACAAGGTGGAGAAAAAAGTCCCACACTGGACATTATCTGCAGGGAGCACTCGTAATGATGTGTCAGGGCAACACGCTCTGATTTCTACATGTTTTGCCCAACCTCCCATTCCTACAAAAAGCAAAGAGTCCTCTTCATTTACAACACATCTCATATCCAAAGCTTTTTCCTCTCCCTGCAAGAAGCAATATAAAAAAATACATGTGAGAGATTTTCCCTAACCTGCACCCCTCTCCCCCTGTGTCTTGCACGACAACACAATGACTGCGTTTGAGTCCACACTACTCAAATTCACTGTTGCATTTTAAGTGGGGTATAAATTTTGGTAGCGGCCATAATAAAAAGCCTGGGGTAACCCAACTGAGGTTTCCAGCCAGTTGGTGTGGAACAAAGGGATTTTATCTCCTGGCAAAAGGTGAAAATTTAAAGGGGTTTGTGAGGATTCCCTAAACCTGCACAAAGAAGGCACTGGTCCTAATTTAAGGCTGGCAAGTGCTCTGGGCTGCAGATGCTCCTTCCCCTGGGATGTGCTGTTCCATCATCCCTCGCTCCCAGTACTGCTGGGTACCAGGTATCCCTCTCCCCCTTCCCTACAGTGACCCCACTTAGGGGCTGGTGCCTGCCACATTCCTTGCCTCCACCTACCCACCCGCCTTCCTCCGTATTTCGTTCTTGACATTTATGGGCAGGACAAATGATTTTTAAGATGGTTTTCCACAAGTTTTTATGTTTCTGCTTCCTATTGCTGGCTGCACAGGTGGGATGCGATAGCGGGAGCCCGGCTGGTGCAGCATGGATTTCACCTCCTCTACACATACCTGGTGGTTTGCTCCTCTGTCCACGCTTCTGCAGGAACATTCCACCATCACGAGTGGGTTAAACCTGAGGAATTATCTCCACATGCCTGGCACTGGTTTAGCATCGTTAGCCCCGGCACGCTTTTTTCATGATGTGCAAGGAGATAGCAAGTACTTGTAGGTATCACGTTAAAATAAATCAACGTCAAAGGACTCCACAAAGTTTTCTGCCTTTTATCCAACCCATAAGCTTTAACATCAAGCAAGGCTTAAAAATGCAAATATTGATTTTGGTGCTGGATGACGGAAGGGTTGGGGCAGGGTTTCGGAAACGGGTTGTGCATTTCATTTCCTCTGCGCTGGGACAGCGCATTGTCATCAGCGGTTCTTTTATTTGCACATCTGGAACCAGGCAAAGCGCACAGCTGGAGAGAGCTGCTGGCCATTCCTGACGCTTTGCTTTCCTCTGGAGAGCTCAGAAAACCACCCTTGCTGAGGGGTAATTAAGCAGGGTAGTTAATAAAGTTGTACTAAGGATGAAATAAGAGTCGTGGTACCACCAACCCCAAACATATGGGAAGGATTTTGAAATTTGTTGCATTTTCAACAGTTTAGCCATTTGTAGAAAGCCGTGTTTAGAAAAAAAGTTGTGGCAGGTCCAGCTGGGAGCACAGGCTCCCCGGGGCCGAGGCATCTTCCCGTGCCGGCTTTCCCGGGGCTCAGCATCATCTCATGAAATTCAAGCAGCTCAAGCTGCTCCTCAGAGAAGTGCAATGGCAAAGCCAAGGTTGAAAAAAAATCCCATGAATTACAAAAATCTGTGCAAAAATGCCCACCCGAATGCAGGAAATGTGTTCAGGTGCTGAGGGAGGCTGGGGCAACTTTTGAATAAATCTGAACTTTTCAGATTTATTTGTGCTTCTGTGTTATAGCCTGTCTTGTTGTACAAGGCACAGGGCTCATGAAGATGTTTCTTAGCCATTAATAAAAGTGAAGTCACTCTAATAACTGTGGTTTTACCCATGCTCAGCCCCGCCAGCGCGTCCGGGCTGTTGGCAGTTCAGCTTTGCAGCTAAGCAAATACTGGATTAAAAAAAAAAAAAAAAAAAAAAAGAAAAAAAAAATCTCATTTCATCTCTCTTAGCCTCAGGTCAGAGAGACTTTGTGACCCATCTCCATATTAAAATCTGGTTAAGTGTGACCTGAGACTTAGCTGACATCATTAATACAGTGCATATGTTGGTATTTCATCTTCGGTTACGCCGGAGTTGGGGTTAAGCGTGGCTCGGTAATGACACAGCTCCCACCCGCAGGTGACGCTTAGCCTGGAAGATGCTGAGCAGGTTTGCAGAAGTGCCCTGGAGTAGGGGTGTGCTTTCGCAAGCATTAAGTGTCCAATCAACCCCCCGCTGGAAGCGTTCGCCTCCTCTAAGGCACTGCAAATAGCAGCGATGATGATGTACTGCGGGTTATGAGAGGTCCCTCCTCACCCGCGGGATGCTCTGGCTTCAGAAACGATGTGCTGGGAGGAGGATGTCTCGGGGAGAAACAGTTTGGAGGACATGATCTTTGTTTTCAAAACGCTGATTTTAGCACAGAGGTGAGGGCAGGTTTAAATGATGTTTTCCAAGCAGAGTTACCAACCTCTGCTCTCTTTTATGATTATAACCTTCTCTTTTCTTTGCCCACAACAGTTTCTTGATGCGATGGCTGCATCTCAAGCTGCTCAGCATCTGCTGACACTCCGCACTGGCATGGGCACAGACCCGGACTCACAGGACATCATGATCCATCTTCTCCTACTGCTGCTCTTGGGACTTGCTTTTGGGCTCTTCATTCCCAGTAAGGAAAGGAAGCTTGGCACATTTTTACTATGATGAAACGCACATATTTAACCGGCCAGTTCCCAGCATGGTATGGGTCCTACGCAGCCTGGTGTCATCTCGCCTCTGGACACCGTGCAGGGGGTAACAGGCGTTTCCCCATCAGAAGCCTTGGGCAGCTCCAGAATCTTTAAACCATGCCTTTGCAGTGCAGTAAATCCTATAAATACTGGTAGAATTGGTGCTGCCAAGTAAAGGCAATTAAGGGCTTATGCCGAATCGAGGCTTTCTGAGAGTGTGTCGCTGGGCACGGCCCCTCCGCGAGCGATTTGAAAAGCAGAGCAAGGGCTGCAGGAACGTAAATACCAGGAGATGCCAAATTCAGGCGTGTTCACCCGTGTGAGATCCTGCAAATCCTTGTTTATGCAGGAAAGCTTTCCTCAGGGCAGAGCCATGGTAGGCAACAGAAATATGAGTAAACCCCTGGGCAGCCAGCTAGAACTTAATGCGCTTGGAAAATAACCCCACAATAAAACAACACAATAGCCAGACAAACAAAAGATGAAGAAAAGTTAAGTTAAAATATAGCTCTATAAACCAATACCTATAAAACAGAAATGTTGGGAAAGGATTTTTTTCCATGGGTTGGGAAATATACTTTTATGTTATAGCATTTATTTTGCTGAGCCCTGTGACAAAATAGCGGGTCACCTTAAATACCAGTGACTGCACCAGCAGCGAGAAGCAGCATCCTCATCCTCCTGCCTTGCAAGGGTCAGCTGAAACCTCCTGGTCGGTAGCTCCTCGTGGCCAGGCATGCTCTGAAGGCTCGCACCATGTTTTATAATCTGCTTTACGGGAATTTGGGAAACAGAGACTCCCTCCGACGAGTAGATCGCGCGCGTCCTCGGTCCGTGATGCACTTGCATTACTTCTCTGTTTGTATCCGCACTGCAGTTGAGGCTGTACAGCAACAGGGGACCTTACTAGATTTCCAATGAAGCACAGAATCATTAGGGACTTAGACTAGGATTAAGCAACACAGCTAATTAATTGTAGCAGCTGACTTCAGCGCCGAGTTTGGAAGACTGCATTAAACTAATTCCCCAGCACTGATATCCTGAGGGCACGCTCTCCCGAACACAGAAGGATACAGAAGCCCCTCTCCAGGTGGCTGAGCACAACTTAAATGACCCAGCCATGGACAAGGCAGGTAGGGAGAGCAGCAGGGACTGCCTGGGAGCATCAGCAGTGGTGTCCCCTGCCAGATAATGGGAACCATTGACCTAGATGGAGACGATGGAGATGGAGATGGCCATGGTGGACAGGTACCAGTGACACAAAGCACATTGTGATGTGCTCAAGTGGTTATGTTGGGACAAACATCCTATTTCATGTCATTTATATGCAAGTATGTCTCTGTGTGTATTTTATGGGTGTGTTCTGGAGCATCCCTGAGCACGAGCACAAGCAGAGGGAAAGAACTGTGCTCAGGGGCGTGCGATTCCCCTGCAGGAGCACAGAAAGCGACCGTGTGCATCCGCTTATTTGGGTTTGAAGCACGTGGAGGGTTTTGCCAACCCTGAAGTCAGAGTTCACTTTCACCACTGTCCCTTGACACTGCTCTGCAGCACCTCGCGCTTCCCACATTTCCAGGGCTTTGGCATTTTGGCTGCTTTTCATTAAAAAAACTGGCCCACTGCAGAAACCAAGATTTTATGATGAGTGAATACGGTCTGAAAGAAAATGTGGCTTTTAAGTACCTCGTGTTTTCAGTAATTTTTTTATTTGAACCATTCCTGACATTCTTTTCCTGTGTTTTTCTGCACGAAACATCAATTCTTATAGGATGCTGGGGAGATGTTCCGAGTAGCTTTACCTTACTCATGAGATTTCCCTCAAGCCTCGGCAGCACGAGGATGGGCTGAGGACATGGCTTTATCGCTTGTCCCTGCCTCAAGACCATGCCAAAGAGGCAGAAATATATCCAAAAAGAAAGTTATTACTCAGGATCGATCGGCAAAATGGACTTTGCTCATAAGGCAACAAAAAGATGCTTGGGTGTGGTTGAATGCGGCTACAGTGAATCAGGGTAGATAATAATTTGCACTGGTAATTTGTTTTCAGAACTGACATGGTGCTAATGAATTCATAGAAAGCGTCTGCTTTCTGTGGGGTGGGCAGAAGGAGGCTTTTTGGAAGGGTATTTTAAAGGTAGAAGTAGCACGGGACTGGAAAAAGTACAAAATTAAGCGCGTGAGTAAACGCAGCACAAAGGGCTCTGCACATGCAGCCTATTCACATCTGTGCTTTTAATGGGATTTAGTCGATTTCTGGCAAATGCATTGCTTTTATGGAGAAACACATGGTATTTCTCACCTTTCATTAGCTGGAAAAGAATGACAGGTTCAAACCTGGTACCACCTTAAAAACAAATAAACCTCCATCCACCAACGCATTTCACATTGTTTTGCTACCCAAAAAAAAAAGAAACAACCCGCTGGAATGGGGCTTCAGCCTTCCATTAGCTAAATCTTGCTGGAGCAAGCACGGCATTACGTGAAGCTTCAGCAGCCGGCCAGGATGCTGCTGAAAAACAGCCTCTCTTCCTCGCTGAATTCAGAAACTTCCCCGTGTTTCTGTTAAAGGTTTTTCATCATGCAAAATTGCACTAAAGAGAACATCAAGCTTATAGAACCTTAGAATCATTTGGCTTGGAAAAGACCTTTAAGATCATCGAGTCCAACCATCAACCCAAGACTGCCAAACCCACCACTACCCCATGTCCCTCAGCACCACGTCTGCCCATCTGTTAAGTCCCTCCAGGGATGGTGACTCCACCCCTTCCCTGGGCAGCCTGCTCCAGTGCTTGACAACCCTTTCCATGAAGACATTTTTCCTAGTGTCCATCCTAAACCTCCCCTGGTGCAACTTGAGGCCATCTTCTCTTGTCCTATCACTGGTTCCTTGGGAGAAGAGACCGCCCCCCCCTCGCTACCCCCTCCTTTCAGGGAGCTGTAGAGAGCGAGAAGGTCTCCCCTCAGCCTCCTTCTCTCCAGGCCGAACACTCCCAGGTCCCTCAGCTGCTCCTCACAGGACTTGTGCTCCAGATCCTTCAGGTGTGGTCCCAAGAAGGACCATCAAGGACCACCTCTTGATCTTACACAGCAGGATCATGGGCACACTGCAGAGACCCAAAAGGTGCGGTGTTCTGCAGATGCTCCTGGCATTGCAGTAGGGCAAAATTTGCATTGCTTAAGATGTCCTCATCCCTCCCGGGGGCTGACAGCGGTGTCCCCGAGGTACGCATCCCTCCCTGCTGGCTGCCGGCTCTGCATTAATAACTCTTTACCTAATTAACCTCTGTCCTCTGCTTTTAAAGTGTAAACTCAAAGGTAAGGTGTTGTGGAGGCGGTGCAGGAACAGGGAGGGCAGCCCGTGCAGGAGGTACGGCTGTAGGACCAGCGCTGCTACGGTGGGGTTCCCGGGGCTGCTGGCTGCCCCTCAGATGCCTTACGGGGCTAAGGTTTGTGTACCATAAATAAATAAACAAATAAATATTCTCACTAGCCTGTGCTCGGGGAAAACAAACAAACAGCAATCTCCTCCCAGCTGAGAATGAACATTATCAGCTGCGTGTTAATAATTTACCTCCAGCTCTTGCCAGCTCCTCTAAGGTATTTAGCGCTGCCCGGACGCGTTCCCGCTGGCACCGGCAGAGCCTGGCCAAGGTGAGCCCGTTGCGGGCACCAGCTTCACTGATACCAACCTGAGAACAATGCCCCTTAGAGACAATTACGCGTTCTTCCACGTGCAGGGGCTCCAGGATGTTTGCTGCTAGCAAGTTATTTTAACCCTCCTTGGCGTGAATGCCGTAATTTCCTTTCCTGCTGGGTTTTCCAGCCTTTGGCCCATAGACTATTGTTTGCCAAAGCCACCCAGGTGTGCCGAGAACCCCCAAAGCCACAATGGAGCAGCTGCCGGGGCTGAGACCCCAAAGCCACTCTCAGCCTGTGGTGGGGCTGCACCAGGATCGCACTTCCATCTAATTTCTCATTTTAGTGAGAAAAAGCAGAGGACATTTCCATTTGGCAAAGCGCATCCACATCCCTCATGTATCACCCCGTCCTCCTGCCCACGTGGGTGCACATGCTCCTGCGCCAGGGCTGTGCTCTGCAGCGTAACGAGCTCATTAGGAAGCTTCTCATTAATTGCAGCAGGTTCTGGATCTGAATTGGTTTGACATCTGCAAACATGACCCAGATGGAGACTCCGGGCACGGGATCCTCCACCATGGCCCTACCTGTAGGCACAGGGATGGGGGATGAGAACCAGCACTGCCTTGATATTCGATTCAACCATGCGATACTTTTTTCCTTAAAAAAAAAAAAAAAGAGAAGATCTCAGATAAGAACACAAATGTTTTTCTTCCCCCAGCTCCAAGCGAAGAACTGTTTTATAAATCATTTCAGATAAACAGAGACAATCAAATCTTTGTTTTCAATTCACGCTGGAGATACTGTGCAGGCACTGATAGCCTGGGATTGCTTCACTCCGCGCCAATAAATCTGCCATTTGCAATACAGGGTCTGCCAAGAAAATCCCCTTAGGCTTGGTCTGGTTTCAGCAGAGGATATATGAACAAGACTGTATAAATATTGCAGCTTTAGGCCAGTTCCCTCTCTCGCAGCTTTTGCAAACCCAAGCAAGTTTCCTCTTGGCGACGTCCACATCAGATACGAGCAGTGGTTGGTGTTTGCTCATGCAACCTGATTTTTAGATTATTTTTTTTTCTTTTGCTGGTAATTCATTGGGTTTTAGGCACTGATGGGAGAAAGGGGAGCAAAGAGAATGGCGCTGCAGCCCTTCTCCTAGCCCTGACCCTTCCTGGCCACTTCGGGACCGGGGGATACGGGGGTGGCTGCACGCCATGGCTTCAATGCTCTAGGGTGTACCTGGGGATGGGGAACGGTGTCCTTGGAGGACTCCAGCAATAAGCTGATGTTCCAGGAGGAGGGTAGAAAAGGCTCCTTCTTCTCAGGGTAAAGTATTTCTAGCAAAATCAGAGCCCTGCAAATGCTGGCGTTGAGTCAAGACCTATGAACTGTGCCGTATGGGTCAGGTTGGTGGGCTGTTTTTACAGAAACATTAGAAATTAAGGACATTCTGGAACATTTCATGTATTTTTTTACTCTCTGGTGTGTAAGGGCTGGACCACGCACAGCAGCGGTGGTGCTGGGCAGGGCAGTCCCTGGGCTGTGCCTCTCCTGACTCGGCCCCTGATGCCGAGCAGGGTCACCACCTATTGGGCATTTGAATAGGCATTTTTGTTTGCTTAGAACTGTTTTTATATTTTACCTGAACATACAACAGTGTGTGTGTGTGGTTTGGCTTTTTGGGGAAGCTGGGAAAATTCTGGCTTTGCCCTTGGTAGCAAGATTTGTCTCTGTGTAGGGAATACAGGGATCTGGGGATAAATCAAAAACACTTAAATAAAGAGCTAAATGTATGCTTTGATATATATTATATAAGTGTATACTGTATATATTCTATATTCTATGTGGTCAAGACATATATGTGTAGGTACATAGGTCAGTGGAAGTCAAGGTGCATCTGTGCCACATGTAGGAGCAGGAATAAGTTATTCTTATCTTAGACAGGGATTTGGCAATTTTGCTTTTAAAGGATACTGTGTTCCCATCACTGCGCTCTGCCATCAGGAGTCCAGTTTTACCCTATTTATGGACTGTCGACACTCAGGATTGAAGGATCAGTACTTACAGAGTGTGTAGTCTAATAACACATTTTATGGTTCAGATAAAAGCATATTTTCTAAGTTTCAGGAGTGATCTGGGGGCAAATCCTGCTGTGTAGGGTACGACCAAAAGAGACAGCTCTTTGCATGCCTTGTGATGGGGACAACTGGCTTGTCCCTCAAAAAAAAATGCACTCAGTGCAGCAATCTGTAGGTGTTGGTGCCATGCGGCGGCTCAAATAAATCAGCGCAATAATGAGGCTGGTGAAGAACATCACTTGCAGCCCCTGGGCTTTTTGGGGGTAACTATTTGCAGCGCAGTGCTGTAATCAAAAGTCAGAATTGTGCTTGTAAAGAGCTCTTCATGTAGGCGCTGGGCTTCTGTCTGTGGGTACCCTTATCTCTGTAATGGGACATGGGTCCTGGAGACACCACCAGCCACATGTGGGACGGGGATGCTACCAGGTACAGCTCTGGGACAGCCTCAGCTGGGAATTTGGTGGCGTGTAGTGTTGGAGGCACCCAAAACACATCAGCGTGATGCAGCAATGGCCAGGGACTGCAAATAATGACCCCAGAGCCATTTCTTTAATTGCTTGTCCTACAGTGTGCATGCCGAGTTACATCTCACATGGGGGATCTTGATTTTCTTTAAATTGCTTTGGCAGTAGGAAGAAACGGCTGCAGCATGGGCTGCCTTTCCTGGCCTGCGGGGTCTTAAACCCCTGAGGTATTTGACGGTGGTGATGAGAGCAAGCACTCTCCATCCATCCCTGCAGTGTCCATCCTGGGGATGGCACCACCATGGGCAGGGGGTGTCCAAAAGTCATCTGAGAATGCTGATGGTTGGTATGTGCACCTGGAGCGTGTTCGTGCTCCAGCTTTGGCTGAAGGAGAGGAGCATCCTCCTTTACATCCATGGAGAAGCCAGCAGGAAACCTGGCCTCAGCGGCTTCCTGGACAATGTGAGTGGGCTTCTGTGCCGGCAGCGCTGCCTGCTCCCACAGCCATGTCTCACTTGTGGGTTGGTTGTTTTTCTTCATGGGAACAAAACAACACTTTTTTTTCCCTTCGGTTTAGGGAAATGAGCCATTCTTGTTGCAGCCACCTGGGGAAAGTCTCCCCAACAGACACCATCCCTGGGAAACTGCCCCACTGCAGCTGAGCTGGGGCTCCCCAGGGTACACTCCACCTTTCACAGGGGCTTCCAGGGCTCCTTACCACCCTGGTTTTGTGCAGAAATCAGGGCTGCGAAGCACAGGGCTCTGCTGAGCAGCCCCGGAGGAATGTAAACCCGGGTGGATCATGAGGAAGGAGAAGCTAAAGTTTGCCAAAAAGTTTTCCTTCATGGCTCAGCCCCCATCACACCCCATATACGGAGGCAAAGCTCATGAGATGAGGTGCAGAGCAGTGTAATAATTCCTGTATCCCTCAGGGCTCTGCTGCACTCCCCATCTTTGCTCATCTCCAGCCCCCAAACCTGATTTACGCCAAGGGGGAAGAGAAGCGTAGGCAAGCATGGACCTTCACATCCAACTGCTCGGGAAGGGGGAGATCTATGGCACAGGCATGCGGGCAAAAATAGTTGGGGTCCTGCAGATGGGATGGAGATGGGAACTCAGCAGAGCCAGACCTGGGAAAACTCTAGTCCGTCCCCAGTTCCTCTGCAGAACGTGGTCATAAACCCATGCCGATGTGCAATTCATCCTTCTTCCACCTGCTGTCCCCCAGATGATGGAGGGGAGCTGAGCAGCACCGTTAGGAGACGCATTTGTCTTGAAAAAAATCTGATTGCTGGTGCAACGCAGCAGAAATTAATTTTTACCCTTCAAGACCCTCTTTTGCTTGTTCTTGCAGATTATGCCCCTGGCCCATTCGGAAACCTCTGCCCAGAAACACTGCTGAGGTCGATCTCTCCTCGGGTCCTTGAGTGATGTGGGGGCAAACACAGGTGTGAACCGGGGTACTCGGACCAACTCACATAAATAGTGCTCCTTAACACATATAGTGGATGCAGCAGCATCCTGACCCATGTGCGTGCAGCCCCATGGAAAGGCAGGGACTGGAGTCAGTGTGCTCCAAAAATGCCTAAAATGGGTAGAAAAGAGAGTGGTGTACGTCTCTCATCTCTTGCAGGCTTTCACTTTTTCTGTATTTCCACAGCTTTCTCTCCATTGATTGTCCTGGGTTGGTGAAGTCTTTGAGGATTGAGAGGGTAATATATTAATTTATCGCTAATTGGAGCCTTCAGTTTTTAGTGTCCCTTTGGACAGCTTGGCTGCTCTGAACTGCAGGGCCCTGGGGACGCGCAGAGCTGGCCCTGCGTGGCCCTTCGGTGCTCTGTCTTGAAGGATCTCTTAAAAACTGAGCAAAAAAAAAAAAAAGAAGTGCTCAAGCCCCATTTTGTGATTTTTGTTAGGAACATCTCCCGTGAAAATAAAAGAAAAGCTGGCGAACAATATCGGAAAGAGGAGTTCTCCTTCCCGGGTTGCTGGCAGGAGCGCAGAAGCAGGGCTGCAGCCCCGAGGAGCGCCCAGTGAGGCTGGACAAGCCCCACAGCATCGCCCCGAGACGCAAACCACAGCGTCCCCACAGCGTGTGCTGTTACGGAGAGGCGTGGGATTAGGGAAATGTATAATGTGCCATTATGTGCAATTTCCTTTTTAAGTTTCCTTTCTTAATAATTATTCCTATTATGTAGGTGGACAGTCTCTTAATATAGATAAAGACCTTTGCAGCTGCTCCATCGTCGGCCTCGTGTTTAAAATGCACTTTATAATTAGCCTGGAAGGGAAGGCCCGTGGTTGCAGTCAGCCCCTGTTCTCTCAGATCATTTTTAATCTGAGCCGGGCTCAGCTGGGAAGGGCTGATAAGCGCTTCTGTACATGACAAACAGGGCTTTAATCTCTTCTTTCCATTTCTAGTGCACCCATTACAGAAATTTGTCTCCGAACGACCCCAACGCATTAAAAATTACCCATCCTGGATGCTGCATCCTTTCATTTAAACTTCCTTAAAACCCTCAGTTTGACCCTGGGGTTCATAGAACGGGGGGAGGCGTTCGCAGGGAGCCACACAGCAAAGGTCACCAATTCCATCCCAAAACCCGGTAAACCCTTTGCCTTTTTATTGATTTTGTTTGCTGGCCGCCAAGCCTGGAGAAAAGCCTTTGCGGGGTGAGGACCATCATGGTCCCCATTGGATTTGGGAGGGATGCTGCACGTGGGGCTTCCTCCTGCAGGGGGTTGGTAGCAGGAATAACGGAGTCCGATGGATGGAGTTGGAAGTTGGGCATGCTCGGGTTACCAGTAGCACACGTCAGTTGAGACCTTGGGTCATTTCTCTACTGATTTTGGCCCAGCCAGACCGGGTCCTGCTGTAGAAGAGATGTCTGTAGCCCAAACTGACGTTGTAAGCACGATGTTAAATTTACCGGGCAAGGCTTTTTACTCTTCACCTGGAAGAGGTCAGGTGAGCGGTCTGCAACTTTCATCCCTCCCGTGTCTCGATAATTGCGTTGGCAAACCAGTTTTGTGTTTACCTGGGTGAGATAAAGCTGTTTCTGATGAACAAATTCCAAATATAATATTTTTTTCTTTTTTTTTTTCTTTTTTTCAAAAAAAGAAAGCATTTTTGGTGTGTCTACACATCTTTACCCCATGGATAGAGAAGTGGACGGCTCTCAGGGGTGCTTTTGCCTAGTTCTGCTCAGGTCCTCTTTGGCGGGGAGGATGGCTCGCAGAACCCCCAAAAGATTTCAAATTGCGGTAGAGGTGAGCAGGCTCCTGATGGGGGTCAAGTGAAAGGCCACTCCAAGGAGATGACATGGTGGGACCTCCCGTGGTGTCAGTGGCTTCATGCCCAGCTCCGGCGACGCCGACCGCACCACCCCAGACGTCCTCTCCTGACTGCAGCCGGGACAAAGAGACAATAAAAGACATAACACTTAATCAGCCCTTAATTAATTATAATAGGATAAGGAGTCTGAAAGGATATGGAAACGGATCTGAACTTTCTAACAGCATTAGAAAAATTGCTGTTTGCTCCTGGTGAGTCTGAAATGTGAGTGTGAGTAAAATGGGTGTCATAAATTAAAGCCAAAATTTTACTAAATATACCTTTTTTTTTTTCCTTTAATAAACCATCCAAGCTGTACTACAATGAACAAGGAAGCGCCTTTGCAACAGCCCTGACTACAGCAAACTCACTCAGTGCTCTGGTGATGTATCTCGACTGCCTTTAATATAAAGTGAGGCAATAGCTAAATAATTTTCACATTAAAATTGTCATACTTGGTCTTGAAATTAATTTTCTGAGAGGTGCAAACAATTATTTGCCCATTTGCGATATACACAGAAGCATGGTTAATCTGAGCAGTAAACATGCACAGTTCGTCAGCCTTAAATACATCGGAGACTGGTAAGGAGCTAAAGATAGCACGGATCTGGCAGCAGGAAAGCCACTTCCCTTCCACTTCCAACAAGGTCCAACTCTGACCCGCGGTCTCCGTATCGGGAAGCACTAACACGAGCACCGCTGCTTGCTCTTCCAGAGGAAAACCAGCACTTGTCTCCAGCTAAATCACAGGCTGGAGAAAACGTGTTGTTTTTTTTTTAAGGGAAAACGACTGCTGGAGAACAGTGCAAATTGCAACTGTAAAAATAATATCTCGGTGTGCCACCAAAGGGCAATGCCACAATCTCCCGTGTATCCAGCACAACGATTCCCCCTTTGCTTTTATTAGTGTGAAGAGGTTTACATCCAATTGTACTAAATAACCCCCTAATTATTTTTTTTCATATGTGTGTAAGTACATACAGTGGATAGAGATGCTGCACCCACACATCATTTCCAGTATTATTTTTATAATTATTTATTATAATTAAAATATTATTATTATAATTATTATTTATAGGGAGAACTAATCTGCATTTATATGTTTCTGGTACTTGCAGAAAAAGGAGGCCTGTATAAGATACAGAAAAGAGATTTATAAACTTGGCCTTTGAGACTTAATGGAAAGAAATAACATGGAAATTTAATAAAAGGATGCTGATGCGCTCTTGTGTAATGTCAGCTTGTGGAGTTCAATATTAACTGCCCATAACAGCAAATAATGTGGATGTATTTTAGCTGGAGACTCTCAGAAGGCTGTGAATGATGCTCACGCTCCCGTAGCTCACATGGCCAGGAGAGCCCTAACATTAAAGCAGAAGAATCAAATAATTTAAAACTTCAAAGGAGGTTTTGAATTAGACTTTCCCACTGCAGGATGGAGCATTGTCATGGGGGTGTGAAGGTGCACTGGGCACAAGAGGGACTGCATCATCGCTGATGTTCTGCCATGGAGGACAGGAGATGGCTCCCCAAAAGCCCTCTCCCAATGGTGAAACACCACTGGGTGGGGAGCCGAGCTACAGGAACCCCACCAGCTGTCCTCCCGCAACCCTCAGCCTGGTTCCCACCAAATGTCCACCTGCAATCCTCAAGCTGGTTCCCACCAATTGTCCACATGCAACTGTCAGGCCATTTCTAGAAGAGTTAGGGCAGTGAGTGTGTGCAGCATCCTCCTCATTTTGCTGGTTCTTCTCCTCATTGATCACAAATGATAGTTTTTACACGTCCTCAGACCCCAGTTTTGAGCAACCACAACAGCATGACATTTCAGATAAAAGCTAGGTAAAATGGCTGTTGACATCTCCTGCAGGAAAAAATATGGAAGTGTTAGGTTGGAACTGGTATTTTCCCAGGAGAAATCTCTGCTTTTCAGGAAACCATATGTTTTGGAAGACCCCTTTGCACACAGATTTTGACCTGTTCACCTCTCAGCGGAGATAAAGCCTTTGGGAAGGTATACACCTCTGGTTGGTTTTAATTTATGGGGAATAAGGGTGTATGATGCTCCTGAATCAATAGTAAATAGAGACGTATGTGTCATCGTTCATCAGGAGTTTGTGAACAGGCACAGGCGTTTCATTGCGTGGTGAGCAGCTCTTGTTGCTTTGCTGCAAGTCAGCTGAGCTTTCCAAACCCCCAAATTAATGTGATCTTATGAAGACTTGTTCAGCAGCACAAAGACTTCTATTCAGATAGTTTCAAGGAAACAATCCAAGAAAATGTTCCTTTCAAACGTCTTCTGTGCGAGTACATTCAGACAGTTTCTTGAACTCACAACCAGCTACAACACTCATTTAATTCCGTATTTGTTTAGAAAGATTTATCTATTCACGCAAAACTGATAAAGGGAGATGCTACAGGGGTGCCTTGAGTGGCACGAGGCAGCATGAGGTTATCAGCACCTTGCGTATAACCTGTTCCAATTTTAAATTTTATCCTTAAAATCTCTTTTCTTGCATGTTTTCAGACGCAGTTTGTTTTTAACGAGAAGATGACGACAGTTCTTTGCTTGCATTTAAAGATTTTGTCCTTGAGAAGAGGAATCACATGAATTGAAAGGAGAAAAAAAATAAAGCTTTTCGCTCGGGCTTTCGTGGCCTGGGTAGCGTCAACATCTACATATCAATCCCTCCTGCTCTGCCAGCTGAAGAGTATTTTTGCATTCTTCAAACTACCAGACCCCCCTCTAAAAACAAGACATCTCTGGAGATCTGTTTTCTTGAGCTCGAGGTCATGTGTAAACCAGAGACTCTGCTGAAAAATGGAAATAATCCTTCTCTTTGGGAAGTCTTTTGAATAAATGATTCAATCTGTTTTCTGACCAAGGACTTTGAAGACTCCAATTTGTGGTGATTTAACAACACTTGAGAGGAGAAGTCCAATGAAAAGCTCATTCAAGGTGGAAATCACAGCAGCAGTCCTGCATGCATATTTCAAACATCACAGTGAAATAAAATGATATAGAAGAGTGACATGAAATAGAAAACAAACACTTCCATTTGAAGGCAAAAATAGAATAAAAATATTTTACAGAAATAATACAACCCTGGTTAACAAAAGCAGTGTTAGCTTACAATTGCATTTATTACTTTATATACTATTCCTGGATGCACAAATCAAGAGCTACCGCAGTTCTGCTCAGCAGCATCATAAATATTCCCGAAAATTCACTAAAGGTAATGAACAGGTTGAAACAATCTGACAAAAATAATTCCAGCCTCCCCGCAGGGATAATGTGCCCCCATAACACCACGTGCGGCCCCTGCAATTCTCAGCAGCCAGAAATTTCTGCAGAGGAAAACTGAAATTCTCCCCAGTGATGGTTTCCTACGTGGCATTCCCAAAATGTGGGGCTGGGCTGCTGGTTTGGGGCAAGAACCCTGTTTTTTTGCATCATATCCCTGCCCTTAATTTCAGCGGTAGTCCCAGCTGGTGATGGGTAAGCTGGAGGTTAAGTTTGGAAAAGTTGCTGCCAAAAAGATAGTAATTTACCCAAACGTGCATAGCAAAGGTTCATACATTTCTAATCAGTACGTGGCAGGAGCGATCGCACTGCAGGAATTTACACCCAGCTGCTACAGGGTATGGCTCTTATTATTTTTATAGTGGCGGTGAGTCATGGGATGCACCCTTGTGTGCTGAGGGAGCTGGGGGAAGTCATTGCTGGGCCTCTCTCCATTATCTTTGAAAGGTCCTGGAGGACAGGTGAGGTGCCTGAGGACTGGAGGATAGCCAATGTCACTCCAGTCTTCAAAAAGGGCAGGAAGGATGACCCGGGAAACTACAGGCCGGTCAGCCTCACCTCCATCCCTGGGAAGATGATGGAGCAGCTTGTTCTGGGAGTCATCTCAAAGCACCTGGATGAAAAGAAGATTATCAGAAGTAGTCAACATGGATTCACCAAGGGGAAGTCATGTCTGACTAATCTGATAGCCTTCTATGACAAAGTAACTAGATGGGTGGATGAGGGGAGGGCAGTGGATGTTGTCTACCTTGACTTTGGCAAGGCTTTCGACACTGTCTCCCACATCATCCTCACAGGAAAGCTTAGGAAGTGTGGCTTAGATGAATGGACAGTGAGGTGGATTGAGAACTGGCTTACAGATAGAGCTCAGAGGGTTGTGGTTAGTGGCGCAGAGTCTAGTTGGAGGTTAGTAACAAGTGGTGTCCCTCAGGGGTCAGTACTGGGCCCAGTTTTGTTCAACATATTCATCAATGATCTGGATGAAGGGATAGAGTGTACCATCAGCAAGTTTGCTGATGACACAAAACTGGGAGGAGTGGCTGACACGCCAGAAGGCTGTGCTGCCTTACAGCGTGACCTCGCCAGGCTGGAGAGTTGGGCAGAAAGAAACCTTATGAAGTTCAACAAGGGTAAGTGTAGGGTACTGCACCTGGGGAGGAATAACCCCATGCACCAGTACAGGTTGGGGGCTGACCTCCTGGAGAGCAGCTCTGTGGAGAGGGACCTGGGAGTCCTGGTGGACAACAGGATGACCATGAGCCAGCAATGTGCCCTGGCGGCCAAGAAGGCGAATGGCATCCTGGGGTGCATCAAGAAGAGTGTGGCCAGCAGGTCGAGGGAGGTCATCCTCCCCCTCTACTCTGCCCTGGTGAGACCGCATCTGGAGTACTGTGTCCAGTTCTGGGCTCCCCAGTTCAAGAAAGACAGGGAACTGCTGGAGAGGGTCCAGCAAAGGGCAACAAAGATGATTAGGGGACTGGAGCACCTTTCTTATGAGGAAAGGCTGAGGGACTTGGGTCTCTTTAGTCTAGAGAAAAGAAGATTGAGGGGGGATCTTATTAATACATACAAATACTTAATGGGAGGATGCCAGGGGGATGGGAGTAGTCTTTTTTCAGTGGCACCCAGTGATAGGACGAGGGGTAATGGGCATAAACTTGAACATAGGAAGTTCCATCTTAACATGAGAAGGAACTTCTTTACTTTGAGGGTAGTGGAGCACTGGAACAGGCTGCCCAGAGAGGTGGTGGAGTCTCCCACTCTGGAGACATTCAAAACCCGCCTGGACGCTGTCCTGTGTAACGTGCTGTAGGTGACCCTACTCTGGCAGGAGGGTTGGACTAGATGATATCCAGAGGACCCTTCCAACACTAACAATTCTGTGAATTCTGTGAATTCTGTGAGTCGCTGGTGTGGGGCGCATCATCTCCCCCACTATGGCTTCGCAGAGCACAACCCGTGCAGCTCAGTTCAGCTTAGCAAAACATTTTGGGGTTTGCAGAGTAAAGCTCGTGTGCGTGCGTTTGCACGGAGGGAAGGTTTTCAGCATCCCATTTTTGTTATCTTAAAAAAACCCAACAAAGTGGCCTGGGGAGCCTGACCTCCCCATAGGAAGCTGGGCGGAGGCGACGGGGCTCAGGAGCCTTTTCCCAGGGATGACATCTTCTGTGTCACCTCTTGCTGCTTGGGTGTGTCACATTCTTCAGGCTCTCCGGGCTTGCCAAAGGCCACGTTTTCAGCTGCACTCAGCTAAGCACTGCTGCAGCACTCTCACCATGCTCGGCACCCCATTTCATCCCCTAAAGTGCAAATTAAACGCCATGCTCTCCAGCTTAGGTGTTGCTAAAGCTGACTCGTGGCACCTTTTAAACACTATTTGTCAGCAAAATATGTGCAATTTGACCAGACTACATAGTTAAACTTTATTTTCAAGGACCATCATAAGCATTTTAATTGTGAATTAAATTTCCAATTTCTGGTGGCTACAGTTATCCATGGACAAAGGGGAGTTATCCTGGAAAAGTTTAACAGAAGCTCTTTGGTCACTGTCACGTTATTTAGGATGGAAAAACTTATCCAAATGTTTAGTTTTACTCCAACTTGGTTTATTATTAAAATCTCATTGACATATAACAAGGGGGCTTCAAGAAATATGTTCCAGTGTTACAGTAATTCAGCTAATCCAGCTCATACCTCGAGCTGGCACGCCGATATCTTCACACAGGTTTACGCAGACACAAAATACAGCATACAGCTTGCATAAATACATTTTGAATCTCCCTAGCTAAGATTCACAGGTATTTGACAACTCTTATTAAGCATTCAGGCTTCTTTTCTCTGTTTTCCTTGGAAGATAGATGTAAAAAATCCAGCATCTCAATGTCTGAGTCACCGCTGACTCACAGATAAAACTATCCACGCTTGTTTTGGATAAGCCAAGAGTACGAACACAGTCTGCGGCATGCCAAGATACCTCGGAGCATCTGTCTGCCCAAACAGAAATTAAACTTCTTTGCATGAAACACGCTGGCTCCCGCCAATCGATTTAACGAGCTGCACGTGGCTGCCAGAATATCATCCCCACTTTGCATCTATTTATCCTCTCATCCAACGCACTCCAAGAGGAATTCGTTACAGCAGTGCATTTGGATTTAATATCCACCAGTTTCTGGATTGAAAGATGTTTTCTCCTGTTTTTCAAGTGTGCAAAGCTTCCTGCTTCGTTGTCCTTGCCCTGCAGACACCCAAGAGATGCTGTCCCCCTTTGGAGAACGCCGCCGGGATTTCTTATTCCCTTCAATGCACATCACCTGAAGGACCCAGAAGAGGAGAAGACAATCAGGGTAGCTTTGTGGGGAAGAATAGAGGGATGAAAGGGTTCTTCAGGGAACAGAGAAGTGGAGGCAGAGGCAGAGGCAGAGGCAGAGACAGAGGCAGAGGCAGAGGCTGGCAGGAGCCCCTTCCATCCCAGGTGACATTCACAGGGCTGGTTACAGGCTCGGCTGCTTATGCCAGGAGTGAGCTGGCACGTGTGGCCAGCCTGGGACCTTCACCCATGCATGGCACCCTCCAAGCCCCCCTTCCTCGCAGCCCAGCCCAAATTCCCCGGCAGGACTATTTTGGGTGGAAAAGTGTGTCCCTGGGAGACACATGTGTGCCACTGCCCTGTTCACTTCTTGGTCTTTCACAAAGCAATCTCAGCTTTGTGGTGCATCTCTGAGCACCCTCAGATGCTGCAAGGCTGGATCCAACCCTTACGGCTCCCCCTTTCCCAGGCTGAACTTCGCACCGCTGCACCCTGTGCTGCACCTCTTCCATCTACTTTCTTTTTTTGATGCATTTTTTATTTTGCACAATACATTATTAACTCTGTGAATCGCTCCATGCCTTGCTCAAGGCCAAGCCTCCCTTGGCAGTGAACAGACCCCCAAACACACTGGGGGTTCCCAGTTTGAGCATCGCTCTCCTCTTCTGACTCGCTGGGGCAGAGGCTCTCACGCAGTGCTGCCCAGATCCTGCACCAGCAAAGGGCAGAAGAGCCTTGAATACCACAGTTTTAAATGCGAATTATGGTGGGACAGGGCAGTTTGGTGAAGAAAACCTCCGCCTGAGTTTTTGAGTAGCAGAATCTCTTGCTTTTAGCTAATGCCAAAATTGCCGGGCGTCTCTAGCCAGCACCGCTCCTATGACTGGATTAAGCAAATCCTTTGCTACTCAGGTGCCTGTCGGAGGATCTTCTAATTTAAGGTTACTTGTACATATTAATAGTTGTAAAATTGGCCATTACCAGAGGGGATTGGAACTGACAGGGAGAGGAGACAAAGAAAGATGCCCTGATAATCTCTGTTAGACAACTCCGTGAGGTTTTGAATGCCAAGAATTTGTTATAGGGACTGCTCGAAGGATGCAAGCTGTGAACAGCAGCCCCCAAGTGGTGGGAGCATGAGGACGTGTGTGATAACACCATCATGCAAGTGCCCAGGAGAAAGCTGGAAAGAAAGCAGGTGGAAGACCTGCCCGAGAAATGGGCTTTTCCTTTATTTAATCTCATTTACCAATATTTGAACGTTTAGGGTTAGGAATCACTGTTCCTCACAGAAATACCCCAAGGGTTTGAATAACCTGCTCTCCAACACCCCAGAAGGCTCCCTGCAGGTTCAAGGCTGGGTTTGCTCCCATGGTTCCAGCAGGACACATCCCAGGATGACCTTGGGGTGGCTGTAGACACAGCGAAGTTGGAATAGGATGATTCAGCTCGGGTCAGAGCTGATTTTTCTGTGCAAATGGTCAAAGTTCCTGGTGAGTCACACGCAGCTAGCTCCTCTCAGCCCATGCAGGAGCAGAGTTTTGCCCTTTGTACACAGACAATGAGACTGGGAAACTGCAAATCTCTTGAGCTTTTGCCCACCAGAGCGTCAGTGTTCACAGCCGGAGTGATTTCTTCTCATAGCAATGATGAAATCTTGGATTGTATTGGCTTTTTATGCAAGACTGTCACATACTTTCCTGGAAGAATGTTTAAAAAGAGGAGAAAAGGAGGGTTTTCCTCCAAGGAGTGAAACTCAAGACCGAACGAGTTGCCCAGTAGTCCCTTACCCTGAGAAAGTGCAGGATTTCTCCTCTTAACGTTTCCACCAACATTTTGTCTAGTCTAGTTTTCAAAGTCTCAAGTGGAGAGGATTTACTCGAGGTCTGGCATTGCTCACTTGCCTCTCTGGTTAATGTTGAAGCATCCCTGCCAACATAGCTTTAATCTCCATCTCTGAGAAGGATTATTATATTTAGGCAGAAATGAAATCAAGAATGAAGACAAATGATCTACACCGAAAGGAAAACAGCAGCTCACCACGCTCTGCTCGCTTCAAGTGAAACAGATTTCAGTGGGATTTAGAGGTGGTGCGAGTCACAGGGGATTTGCGCCTCCCTGGGATCCCACAGCCTGTGGGACCGTATTTTGTGGTTTATGGTCCCTGTGGATGGGGTTTGCACTGGGGACAGGGGAGAGGACATCCCAGCGCCAACCTTGGGGCAGGTAGGTTCAGCATCGTTGGTTGTTACTGTTCAGGGAAAAGTGGAAACTCCAAAGGAAGGTGAGTATAAATGTCTATTTAAATGTCTATATTTATATAATCCAGGGCGAGGGAGGGGATTCTGGGGGGTTGGAACTAGTTGATCTTTAAGGTCCCTTTCAACCTAAACCATTCTATGATTCCATGATTCCATTCAATTCTATTTTTTTTCTGCTTGGTTATTGTTTGATGTAGTGATGGATGCCTGTCAGAGAGCAGGGAATGGGTTCCTGGCACTATCCTGTGCCTGCTCCTGCCCGTTCTGCACGGCCGGCATTTGTTGGGCTGAAACCAAAGCAGCCTTTGGAAAAAACACACAGCACATCCCACCAAACTGATAAACCTCTGCACCATTCAAGATGAACATGATCATAGAATCATAGAATGGTTTAGGTTGAAAGGGAACTTAAACATATTCTAGTTCCACCCCCCTGCTCCGGGCAAGGACACCTCCCACCAGCCCAGGTTGCTCCAAGCCCCGTCCAACCTGGCCTTGAACACCTCCAGGGATGGGGCAGCCACAGCTTCTCGGGGCAACCTGCCCCAGGGGATCACCACCCTCAAAGTGAAATTTTTTTTCATAATATCTAATTTAAATCTATCCTCTTTCAGTTTGAAGCCATTCCCCCTCATGCTATCACTACATGCCCTAGTGAAAAATCCCTCTCCAGCTCTCCTGTAGCCTCTTTAGGGACTGGAAGGCCGCTATAAAGTCTCCCCGGAGCCTTTTCTTCTCCAGGCTGAAGAACTCCAACTCTCTCAGCCTGTCCTACCAGCAGAGGTGCTCCAGCCCTCTGATCATCTGATCTGTTTGTTTGTTTGCTTTCAAAATTAAATTAAAATATCGTAGGCAATTATTCCCAACCGTTTTCTTTGGATAGGCTTTGCAAACATCTTGCCTGGTGGGTAAATGCCATTTAGGTCATCTGATTGAAGGCAAACCCCTTGTCTTTGACTCTGCCCTTGCTAGAAGATGTCTGTTTCATTAGCACGGTATTAATGAGGCTGGATTTTAAAGCAGGTGTTAAGTGCAATCAGAGCAGCTTTATTAGGCTACAAATTGTCTGGAGCTGACAAAGGCAGTCGGATCCGTCCATGCTCAGTTAACCTTTGCCTGCGTGCATGACTTGGCTGATTAAACAGCGATTGATAATGACCTTCAGCCCGGGGAACCTTTAAAGGTGATGTCGCATAGACTCCGCTGTGCCGAATGTAAATCTTTAGAGGATCATCACCTTTTCAATTTAGGAACCCATACAGTCATTTTAAAATTATGCAATACCATGCTACAGCAAGGAGCTAATTTACTGGCGCTAAACTGGTATTTTGAATGCAGCCTGAGAGAGGGACATTAATGTGGTTGTACTTAACAGAAATGAATATTGAGGATTCAAGGGTACCAATGTTTAAACAACAGCTGGCGATTCAAGTACTATATATTTATATAAAAATGAAATTGAGAGGTTTGATGGGAGCCGCCCTTTCTGGGTCCCGACCCCAACCGCACTGAAGTCAACCAAAATATTTCCCTTGGCCGCAGCAGAGCTGGGCTTGGGGGCCGGTGTTTCGGGAGGCAGCGGGTGCTGTCAATCCCAAACCTGGCGGTTCCCCACATTCCCATGGAGGCCAAGGGAGCAGGCGATGCAGGAGGCAGTACTGGTCTTTCTGACCTGTTTCCTAAACAGAACAAGTTGGCCGCCGCAAAGATGCTCAGCCTTGAGGCATTTCTGATGCCTGTACAACTGCAGTGTCTTGTGTAAGGAACAGAGCATTACGACAGTCCAGCAGTCAAGATGCGACGCTTTAGCTAAAAATACCACATTAATAATTCTCCTTTTCAGAAGATGTTGATGACACATTGTTAGATAAGTTTGCATTGAAATAATAACATGGGTGTGTATGAGGAAAAGCTGCAGAAATGTGTTACGTAGGTGAGTCCGGGATGAAAATCTGGGCAGAACAGGAGAACGTTTAGAGTTGGAAGGGACCTTGAAGATTGCCTAGTTCCAACCTCTGTACCATGGGCAGGGACACCTTCCACTAGACCAGGTTGCTCAAAGCCCCGTCCAACCTGGCCTTGAAATGACTCAGGATGCATGACCCAGGATGCACAGCGATAACTGAATTTGTCCAATCCACATGAAAACCTGAGCATAAAACTTCAGAAATACTGCTTTCTTCTTTGCACTTGTAAGAAAGAATTATTTTGGGGAAAGAAACTATTAAGAGTGTGGATACAGTGCAGAGGTAGATGCTAATGATGTAGAAGTGAAAACAGAGAGAAGGATTTTGTGGGTTTATAAGAGGTCAGGTCTTGAGGAGAAACATTCATAGTTGCAACAGCCCCAGAAGAAAATAAGCAGACGTGGCTGGGACCAGTGGGGGTTCCAGGGTGGGACTGGTGCCAGTGGCACAGGTTCACCACGGATAACACCCTTTGCTCTGGGCTCCTCTCCATGGGGATGGCTCTGCTCCCCGCCACCATGCTGGGCTCCACCTGGGCTGTGCCGGGGCTGCCATGGGGTGACCGGTTGGAGAAGGATTTAAGGAACCCCCCAAAAGCCCCTCTGGCAGCTCTGCCCCTCTGCTCTCCAGAGTTTATATTTTATTACTTCCTTCCAGAGCCGTATATTTTGCTGTGAGCGTGCAATTTCTCACACGTCACCACAGCTGATGGGGCAGATTTATGTTCCTCAGCGGCAAGAACCCCCCCCGCGGGCATCCCCCAGCCCCTTCGGAGAGCAGCAACCCACCCATCCTGCTCCAGCGGGGCCAGGAGAAGCCGGAGCAATCCCAAAACCTGCCCCTTGGCTGGAGAAACGCGGGACTTGTTCGTTAGCACTTCATAAAGACGGACCGCTTCCTTCCCTGTGTGCACGGGGCGACAGCATGGATGAGGGGGCTGTGCAGAACCCCACACCTCTGGGTCACCAGTTCAGAGCTATACATGCTTCCAACATCCCAATAACAGTTTTATTTCATGTCTTTTGATGGTTTACAGCAGGTCCTGAGTTTGCTGCCTGGAGGGGACGGGACAGCCACAAAGCACCGGCTCCTCCTGTGTCTAACTGCTAGGCTACATTTTAAAAAAAAAATAATTAAAATATAATTTATCTCCGGCTTTCCCATATTGACCGCTGATGCATTCGCCGGCATGGTGATCTCTGGAAATGTGGGGGGTGGATGAGGCCGGGGGGGGGGCTCTGCCCTGCTCCCCGCAACCAGAGCATCCTCACCACCCAGACCACCCCCTGCCTGGGATCTGCCTCCCCGGAGGAGATCCTCTCATGAAGGATGGTGTAAGACACAGATTTTGCTCCAATTAAAGAAGGAGATAAATGTCCAGTTGCCCATTTCTGCCCAGGATGGGAACAGCAAGGGGTGGGTTCCCGGGAGGTGCACGTTTTCCTTCCCTGTGTCGGTGCTCCCCAGGAGCACGGGCAGGGTGGGAATCTCCAAGAAAAGGTCTGTTTATAAAAAAAAAAATGCTTTAAAAAACCCTGGTGGTATTTCCTGAAACACTTATGAGCGTAAACATTCGTGCCGGCCCCCCACGGAGCGTGTCAGTGCGGATGTGGCAGGCGTTTGGAGGGTACCTGGGGGAGCCAAGCCAGAACCGTGACCCCCTCGTGCAGACTGTGCCACCTCTTGTGCTGTCCAGAAACCACCCTGTTTTGGGGCATGCAAACCTCATTTTTATACTCCATGATGGGCTCCAGCTTCGGAGCATCCCCCTTTTTCCGTGACCCCTGCGCTTGCCCCCAGGGCCGGCATGCTGCTGGGCTGCGGGGAGCTGCAGACAAAATGGATGATGCCCTCAAGGGGTCCCCGTGTGCCCACTCCACTACATATTTTGAACGCAGCTCCGCAGCCTGGGCAAACACCCGGCTCGGCTCGGCACGGGGAGCCAGGGATCTTGGGCAAACTGCTGGCACCGCTTCCCGAGAGCAAGTCTGGCAGGTCCTCCTGCCCATGCACAGGGACAAACCCCCACCCGCAGTGCTGCTGAGCTCCAACAGTGCCAGCGTGAAGTCACAAGTTATTTTTTTAGAAAAGCATCATTTTTTCTTTTTTTTTTTTTTTCTTTTTCCCCCTCCCAGGCCAGCTGCTGCCCATTCATCAGTCATTGTGACTCCCACGTAACGAATGAAGGCGATGGATGCGCCCCGGCTGCGGTCCCCACCGGTGTCATCCCGGGTCGTACGATGGGTGACAGTGCACCATTAATTTGCCAGACAGCCCTGTCCCCACGCCGGCCTGGCCGGGCAGGGCAAGCGGGGACCCAGGGAGCGGAAAATCACAGAATCACAGAATTTCCTAGATTGGAAAAGACCTGTAAGATCATCTAGTCCAATCATTAACCTAACACTGACAAGCCCACCACTAAACCATGTCCCTGAGCACTGTATCTACACAACCCTTAAATACCTCCAGGGGTGGGGACTCCACCACTGCCCTGGGTAACGCGTTCCAGTGCCTGATGACCCTTTCAGTAAAGAAATTCTTCCTAATATCCAATCTAAACCTCCCTTGGTGCAACTTGAAGCCATTTCCTCATGTTCTGTCACCTGGTACTTGACAGAACAGGTCGACTCCCACCTCTCTGCAACTGGCTTTTGGATAGTTGTAGAGAGCGATGAGGTCAGCCTCCTTTTCTCCAGGCTAAATAAGCTGCGTGTTTGCTGCGGTTCCAGCAGGAAAGCAGATGCAAAGCCATGGCAGAGAGACCTTTGCATGCGTTCATGTCATGGTTTTGGCTGGGATGGGGTTGACTTGATAATCTTCATCATCGAGGGGGGTTGGAACTCAATGATCTTCAAGGTCCCTTCCAACCTAAACCATTCTATGATTCTATGACTTTCTTGCTAGCAGCTGGTGTAGTGCCATGTTTTGGATTTGGGATTGAAATAGTGTTGGTAAAGCACTGATGGTTGTTGCTGAGCTCTCAAGGCCTTTTCTGCTCCTCACCCCACCCCACCAGAGAGCAGGCTGAGGGGCACAAGGACTTGGGAGGAGACACAGCCGGGACAGTTGACCCCAACTGACCACAGGGATGTTCCGTACCATATGGCATCATGCTTGGTGTGTAAACCCGGGGGAAGAAGAAGGAAGGGGGGGGCGTTCAGAGTGATGGCGTTTGTCCTCCCAAGTCAGCGTTACGCGTGCTGGAGCCCTGTGTCCCTGGAGATGGCTGAACACCCGCCTGCCCGTGGGGAGCAGGGCATGCTTTCCTTGGTTTGCTTTGCTTGTGTATGTGGCTTTCGCTTTACTTATTAAACTGCCTTTATCTCAACCCATGAGTTCTTCCTCACTTTTACTCTTCAAATTCTCTCCCCCATCGTAGCTGAGGGGAGTAAGTGAGCAGCTGTGCGGTGCTAGTTGCTGGCTGGGGTTAAACCATGACACTCTGCCTCCAAATCCAGGCTCTTGGCTTGCTTTTAGGCTGCGGAGCCAGGCCAAGCTCTAACTCGGCTCCATGCTCGTCCCCCCCTGCTTCGCCAAAGCCCACTGCAAAGCCGGTCTCTAACAGACAAACCTCTATCTCCTCTAATCCTGCCACACAAGATTATCTTGGAATAAAGGGCGATAATGAAAGAGGAGAAAACCGGAGTTTGCTCCGGGAGATTTTGATTGTGTCTGGCTGAAAGGCCGTTGGACGGTGCTGGGCGATGTTCCCGTTCTATTGCCCCATCAGCACGAGGAGGTGGATTTATCCCGGCTCCCCGCGGCAGCAAGGATGCTCCTGTGTGCTGCGCAGCCTTAGTGCTGTGCTGTGCAGGAGCAGGCAGGGAAGAGTGTCCTCCAGCATCGCTAACAAAGGAGTCAGAAGTAAATTAAGTCAAGAGGCTGAAAGCCACGGCTTTTCTCCTTACCACCTCATCCGCTTGCATCCCTGAAGGTTTGGGAATGACGACAGGAGGTTGGTGGGAGGAGAGAGCCGGCTCCTCAGCTGATTTATAGCAAGGTTGTGGCTGGCAAAGAAATGTTTAAAGAAACACATTTATATGCAGGCTCCGGTTTTCCCAAACGCACGCTGTCGCTGCCGTGGGGGGTACGGCCACACACGGCGAACCCCGGGGCCGGGGGGTGGCAGAGGCAACCAGGCTGCCCCAGAAATGTTGGGTTTTTATGAACTGTGAGTAAACACGGAGATGAATATGATTAATATGATGAATATGATGAATATGATCTACCTTCTACATATTCCTTGATGACTCTGCTCCAACCCACGTCCATCCCTGTGAAATACAGCCCAGCATTAAATACAGCCCGGCGCGGGTTTGCTGGGATGCTCTATGGAGAGTCCAGCTCTGAGCAGCTCTTCCCTATCTCTGCTCGGGAAAATAAGCAGTAAAATTGGCTGCAGATCTCACGCGAAGGGAAATCACACACTGCCAAACGGAGCAGCATAAATCAGTTTTTAATTTCAGCTGTATTATTTGTTCGTTAGTTCATTTATTTGTTCATCGATTGAACCCAATGGTATGTCACTCCTCACCCTCCCATACATATAAATAGACATCGCTGTTAAGAGACTGCGCTCCCCATCTTGGCAAAGCTTGCGCTGGACTGACGCGGACATCAGCTCTTGCAGCAGTGAGGAACATGGCTTTTTCCTGCTATAGCGTTAAGGTAAATAAGGATTAATTCCCTTCGCAGCTTCCAGAGCCAGCTGCGTCATGGCCAGTACCAGTCCTTCCCATGACATCTGTCCATGAAAATTTCCGCGGAGATTCAGATCTGCAAATGTAACTACGCATCCCAGCTATAATTTAAAACACCCATTTAACAACTGACTTAGCAGCATCCAAACAGTTTAAGTAATATGGTTAATGTATGAGGATACACAACTCGAAAATAAACTCCGAACCCTTAGAGACTCCAGCTGCGACTTCATACGGCTGAATGGGAAAAGCCCCAAAGCGAGAGCGGAGCGAGGGGACGCCGGCCCAGAGGCTTCGCCTGGATTAGAGCAGCTTTTCCCAGAAAAGAAACCTGCTGCTGCAGAGCCTGGGGGTTGCGGTGGTTTGACCACCGCCTGCCTGCTTTAGGAGATCTTGGCAGGGAACGCCTGGAGATCCATTTATCTGAAGATGTTAGGACACGGGGGATTATAAAATCAGCGAGATGTGTTTGTACCATCAAACAAAAATCCCGGCGGTGCTCGGGTTTAGTCCAAGTCATACGAAGCAATGACCTAATCCTGTTTGATGGTAAACGTTGGCCTTTGATCTGCGCGATGATGCTCAGGTTGGGAGTGGCCAGCTGCACTGTTGGCTCTGAAAGAGAATCTAATATTGCACACTTCTGAAGTTAGAGACACCTTTATAAATCCCCCTTATCTTCCGTATTCCAGGAAAAAAAACTGAATTGCTCAGTGTTGTTTCCCGAGGCTCATTGAAGCAGCATTGGCGTCCAACTCTCCATGAGAGAGAGAAAGTCGGTGGTGGGCTCATGGGTTGTGGTTGGGGTACGGGTGGCCGGGGGGTCCCGCAGGAACCAGTGATGGTGGAGGCTTGATGTGGCTGGCAGCTGTGAGTTTGAGATGCTCAACTGGTGCTCGTGGGTGTTTGCGTGACTTCTCATTAGCCCACAGGGCGCACGCAAACCTCGTTTGCCTCGGTCTTTAACACAGCCTGCATCTAACCCAGCTTCATCCCTCTCTTCACCTGATGGGGAGCACCTGCTGGAGCAAAGGCTGCGGGACCAGAGCCTCAAGGACAGAAAACTCCTGTTGTCCTGGTTTGAGCGACACAGGATTAATTTCTCTTTCAGTAAATTTATTTTTCAGTAAGGTCTCTTCTAATGCTTGGGAAAACTGCACTTTTAGAAGACTCTAGTGTCTGAATTTGTGAAAACATTGACTTTACAGCCAGCTGTGGTGTGCGGGTTTCAAGGTCTCAGTGTTTTCGAGCTCACCAGGTGCGGGGATGAGGAGGAGCAAGACCCGGGCACTGCACCCACGCTGCCCAGCAGCATTATTTCATACCATGAGCAGCATATTCAGTATAAATTACAAAGTTTGCTGAGGAGTTCTCTCTCTCCCGTGACGGCCGCCATCCCGAGAACTCCTCGCCCCGGTGCCGCAGCCCTCAGCCCGTCCCTTCCTCCCGCAGCCGCAGCGCTCGCAGGGTCCCACACGGGCTGTCACTGCGGGGAGCGCTCCGCTTCTACAGGTGGAACGGCTGAGGATAACCCTTGGGTAGTCTATATTGGTATGGGGATCGATACTGGTCCTTTAGTGCCGTTAACGTTAACTCTCTAGTCTTATCCCGTTAAATATGTGTATATTTCACACTTCGGGTTTCCTTTTTTTTCCCAGTTCCCCTTCCCGGGTGGAGAGGTATCATCAGGTGAGAGAACAATTCTTTAAATGACAATAAATTGTCATGGCTTTTTCGGACCGTAACAGCTCTCCAGCCCCGACGTTGCTGCCCTGAAACCACACAGCACTGCAGCTGCACCCGTACCCCGCTGCACGCAGCGCCGTGCGTTCCTTTCCTATTCGACACGTTTGCCGACTTCGATGCATTTCCTTATTTCAAGGCGTTCTCCTATTTCACTGCACTTTCCTATTTCAATTAATATTCCTATTTCAACACATTTTCCTATTTCAAGGCATTCCCCTACTTCAATGTGTTTTCCTATTTCAAGGCATTCCCCTACTTCAATGCGTTTTCCTATTTCAAGGCATTCTCCTATTCCAATGCATATTCCTATTTCAAGGCGTTTCTTTTCCCCCAGCTCAGTACCTACGCTTTTCTCCACCTCTGGGTATTCAGAGGGGTTTCCCCTCGAGACCCCGCTGCCTCGTGCTCCCAGGACAAGCAGCACCAGCCAGCCACCATCCCTCCTTTGCTTATATTTGTCCCTGCATGGGGACCGCCTGCCCGCCGGCATCCTCTCCCCGCATCTGCTTGGGTCAGAGCAGCCCGTCCCGGCGGCTGGTGTTTAATCTTTCGGAGGATGACTCATGGGGAAATGCCAGCCTCATCCGTCGAGAATTTTAAACAGAGGCTTTTTTTTAAAAAAAGGAATTGAAGAAAGCAACCATCTGTCTAGAGGGAAACGTGCCGTGTTCTTCTCTTTCTGCCGGGGAAGGGACAGAGGGAGGGAGGCGAAGCCGTGCCAGGCGCTGGGTCTTACCCACCAACTGCGCTTCACCGAGTTTTGCCACCAAAGCCACTCTGGCTCCGGCTCACTGCGTGCTGATGGCATGGGTTACCATGACAATATCCCCTTAATGAAAAAATCCCGGGGAATTTATCGGGGATTAAAGCGCTATGAGTCCGTAGAAGTGAGCCAAGATGTGCCATGGGACTCGCTGGCACCTGCGCGCAGGTTTCTCTTGCCATAGCCCTCCATCACAAGGATGTTTGGGGTTGTCTGGGATGGGTTTGTGTCTCTCCCCCCATCCCAGGGCCGTATCCACGCCAGCAGAAATCTGCTCACCACTGGCTTGGGGTGAGGATTCGCTGTCCCTTTTGCAGGAGGAGGGGGTGAAGCCGCGCGCCCCCAATGCTCTGCTTTTAGGGCCAAAGTCGGGCATCGCTTTGCCTTTTTTGCTCCTACAGCAGAAATGTAAAACGGGAAGAGTCGCTGGAAAATTGCAAATGGTTAATTGGGGACATGCTGTTGCGCAGAATGAGCTTTTATCTTATTGCTTGAAATTAGGGACTGAGGAAAAGGGCCATCTCAGCAGCCACTAAAAACAGATTCCGAAGAGATGGAGAACGGGGTCTGGTCCCCTCTGCAGAGGGATCTGCCCAACCTGCCCCTCATTTATTTGTCTCACAGGCACGGATGACCCGATGCTACAAAGGCACGGGGAAAACACCCAGGGCTGTAAATAAGTAATAAGCAGAAAAGAAACCGTAGGACCTCTACAAAATGCTTAGAAAGAAAACAATCCCTCCTTCGCCCGGCGCTGCCGGGGTCCGGCGGTGCGGATCCAGCCCGGGGCGGGCAACAAGGAGCTTGAGAAAGGCAAAGACTGCTTCTAGGAGAGAGGGAGAGAGGGAAGGAGCTCCTTTTGCAAGGGCTGTTTAAATTCCCAGCACACGTGCTGGACGGACTGAACGCCTGAAATTATTCCAAGGGCTCCCTCGTGCCTTATATACATACGGTGCTGGCACCGGCTGCACTTTTAAGTTAACGCACGGCAGGAGAGTTCTTCGTAACTGCAAATATTATCATCTGCTTCTCATCAGGATGGCCATTTCAGAAAGCCACGCTCCCTCTCCCTTCTCGCCCTGAGCCCCTGGCACCCTGAGCACACCCCGGCGCATCGCTTGGCTGGATGGATCGCACCGGCTTCAGTCAAAAATGCAACTGGAAAAGCTCTTTTCCGACAAATGGAATCAAAATCCATTCAGGATGTGCTTGAGTGTCTCATGGTAGTGTATGCCCATTCCTTTCTACTAGTCTGGCTGGTGAAAATAGCTCTCAGAGCACTTTTTGCAAGCTTTTAACAAAAGCCCTTTGGCTGGGAGGCAGCTCCCATGGGCGTGCTGTCAAAGGTAGTTGTTTTTTTCCATCTGCCAAGTTAAAATTCAGAAAATTTTAAAAATTAGATGAGAGGCCATGCTGGTCATGAACAGCTGAGGCCAACCGGACCTGCTATTCACCTCCTGGGATGAGGGAGGTTTTTGGGAGCATCCCAGCGAAGCTCAGGAGGGTCATTCCTGATCATGCTCTACTCAGGTGGTACTACTGGGGACAAATGTGGATGGTGTGGCCATGGCACCCATGGTGGAGGGCTGGGGCAGGAGGCATGGCAGATGCAGCAAGCACTCCCGCTTTCTGTGCACAAGGGATTGATTTTCAGGACATCTCCCTTTCTGCTGGGTGCACACGTATGGATCCGGCACCGCTCCTTGTGCCCTTCATCCATTAACCTGCCGATGGAGGGGTGCAGGCAGCCGAATCGCACTGACCTGAACCAGGCTGCATCCCTCATGGCTCCATGCACACCAGGAATTATTGATAGCAATTATTTCATCTTTAAAAAAAAAAAGGGTAGTCTGTTTTCAGATATGTCGTGGAGGAGAAGATGAGGCCACATTCATTTAGTGATGAGGTAATTGATCCTAGCTGTGGTGGGAAGTGCTCTGGGCAAAATGCTCTGGGGAAATGACTTGGAAGCGACAGTTAAGGAGATGTCTCTGGGCAGGTGGGAGGAAGCGGATCTCCTGGGCAGGGGCAAAATTTTGGGGAAAAAAAATACTCTTTGCAAGCAGAAAAGGCAGAGGAGGTGCAGGAAGGGCTGTGTCCCCTGCTTGACTGTCACCTTCTGTCCCCGTCACGGTTTTGGCCAGGATGGGGTGGACTCCCTTACTAGCAGCTGGTGTAGTGCTATATTTTGGATTTGGGATGGAAATAGTGTTGGTAAAGCACTGATGGTTGTTGCTGAGCTCTGAAGGCCTTTTCTGCTCCTCACCCCACCCCACCAGAGAGCAGGCTGAGGGGCACAAGGACTTGGGAGGAGACACAGCCGGGACAGCTGACCCCAACTGACCAAAGAACATCCATTCTATACCATATGGCATCGTGCTCAGTGTATAAACCCGGGGGAAGAAGAAGGAAGGGGGGGACGTTCAGAGTGATGGCGTTTGTCCTCCCAAGTCAGCGTTACGCGTGCTGGAGCCCTGTGTCCCTGGAGATGGCTGAACACCCGCCTGCCCGTGGGGAGCAGGGCATGCATTCCTTGGTTTGCTTTGCTCGTGTGCGTGGCTTTTGCTTTACTTATTAAACTGGCGTTATCTCAACCCGTGTGTTTTTCCTCACTTTTACCCTTCCGATTCTCTCCCCCATCCCAGCCGGGAGGAGTGAGCAAGTTGCCACGTGGTCCCAGCTGCCGGTTGGGGTTGAACCACGGCGGTGCCTGTACGAGAGGTGCCCACTGGGGAGCAGAAGAGCTGTCCCTGGGACGGCCGACCCCGCGGTGGGTGCAACCACCCTTCTGCAGCATTCCTCCGATTTGAGCCTCTGGTCTGAACACAGTGCCTCTGCTCATAGGAAAAAAGGACTAGAAAAAATCCCGAGTTCAGTTTGTAAGGTTGAACTTTTGG
>NW_009648640.1:1172248-1175281 GCF_000708025.1 Charadrius vociferus
CTTTTTTTCTCCCCAGAAAAACAGGAATTTCTGTGGCCTAATTCCTTCCAAAAACTCGTGGCCCCAGTCACTGTCAGCTTCTGCCTTTGCCCTGAGGTAATTCAGCCGGAGGCTCCGGGACCGCTCTCCACTTCAGCCTGCGGGAGCAAAATGAAATGGAGAGGATGCTGAAAAGCATAAAAAGCCTCATAAGCATCACACGGCTCTTCCCATCTGTGCCAGAACAGCAAGGGACGGCCTTTTATCTCACCGCTTCCGAAATTTTAGGAGAATTAACTTACTCCCTGCCTTTGAAAGTCTCTGCTCAAGTGCTCACCGGAGCTGCAGTGGGTCTGTTAGGATAATCAGGAGAAGGACAGGCACTCCTCCGCGCTCCCGGGTGGTCTGCCTGGAAACTCCCCGGCACGCCATGGCTTTCCCATCCCACTGGAAAAAAAATCAAGTAGCCCTGGGGAATCGTCCCGGCATTTTGACAGACCTGAATTATATCCCAGTTAAGCCCTTGTGGCCTTCGCTGTACGGTGCAGCCTTGTCACGGGGAGACTTCATCAGAGAAATAAGTCATTAAAAGGGGACTTGCTTGGATTTATGCTCCGCTCCTTTTGCGGTGTGGCGGAGGGGTTTCTTTTTCCCCTTGCCGATGGATTTCAGAGATGTAAGTACCAGGATGGTCATCTTCCCGGGATGCTGAAGTGCCTTCCTGGGATGCTGTAGTGCCCTCCCAGGATGCTGAAGCACCTTCCTGGGGTGATGTAGTGCCCTCCCGGGATGCTGGAGCACCTTCCCGGGATGCTGCAGTGCCTCCCAGGGATGCTGCAAGGACTGCATGCCTCAGGGCAGAGCAGCCCGAAACAGCTCAGGATGCTGCTGCTGTGCTGCGAGGAGAGGGAGCAGAATGGACTCCACTCCATGGGTCAATGAAATCATGTCATGATAGATAAAACCAGAGTTATGATTAAAAGGGGGTATAACTTGCAAAGCATATCATGCTCAAAAATACTAACGAACCTGGCAAATTTATTCTGAGATTTTTCCTCTTCCATTTCTGCCATTAAATATACTTGGGGGGGGAGCGACTTTTAATATCCCCGAGTGCTGGAAACGTGAATGTCTTGGAAAACGCCTTGAAAAGACTGGAAACGGTCCAGCCATGGAGCACGAAATCTCACGCTCAAACCTACAGCAAGGGTTTCAAAAAGCGACGGCGCAGAGCTGTAGTCATGGTGAATGGTTTGTTAAACCAAAATATATTTTGAGGGGGGTAAAAAAAAAAAAAAGAGATGGGAAAAGAGGATTAAAGACAGTCTTGATGGGAATAGTGGGAGGCTGCCGTGGAAATCTGGCGGTGGCACAGGGGTGAGGACAAATCATCGGCGTAGAGGAGGAGCAAAATACCGCACGTGCGTGGCCTGAGTAGCAGAAACAGGGTAAAATTAATGGTGTAGGAATGTGATACGTGTGGGGATGAGTAATGGAGATCCGTGACGACACACGCTGTATCCCTGGGAAGCAGTGGGGCATGGGAGGGAGAGGGCGGCTGTGGGGCACAGCGGGAACACTGCCTGAAATTAGCCCGATATTTCCATTGCAAAGTGGACCAGAGTTGGTCAAGAGGAGGAAAAATACTCAGATTTGCCACCGGTTGAAAACTATGAATCGGGATCGGGGAGGGGGTTGAGGATGGAGCAGAAAAAGGCGTCCCGAGGGCGCCAGCTGAGCATCGCCCCCAGGCTGGCATGGAGAAGATGCCCGTCGGCTCCTGGAGGTGCCCGCTGCTGCCAGCCAGCCCCTGCCTGAAAGGGAAAAATTTGGCACTGCAGGGAGTCGCTGGTATTTTCCCGAATATGCCATATGCAGAGAAATGGAAAAGGGGAGGGATAATGACCTTTAACATTAAGATTCCGAAAAAAAAAAAAGAAAAAAAAAAAAAAAAAAAAAAAAAAAAAAAAAAAAAAAAAAAAAAAAAAACGCGGGGGGGGGGAGAAACCAACCCAAACCATTACCATGATCATTGTAGCATGAAACACAAAACCTTCCTCTTGGAGCCACACAAAGCCGTGTGGAGCACACCAGAGTAATTAATAAAATGAAAGCCCCGTTTCTTGCAGATGGAGATGTGGGGAATAAAGGAGCTACACTACGCTGAGCTGTCATGCATCGCATGCTACATCTGTTATGGAAATCAGTGGTAGTGGGGCCTTTTGTTCGGGCTAAAGCCCTCCCAACAGGGATTTGGCTGAAGTAGATTTTCTTGTTATTAAACATGATTTCGAGCTAGTTGAGAGCAGATGCTCCCGCAGCATTTGGAACTAATAACCAACCTTCAAGTGTGCAGCATCCCTGAAAAGTCTGGGATCGCCTGCGAGCGCCATTCCAGCTCGGAGCTAATGCGCTGCCCTGGGTCCCTGCTTTGCACATGAATGCTGCTGACACCAGATGAGCCTTCTGGCCGCGCCGCTGCCAGCACCCCCACCGCCCCCTCCAGCCTTTTCATCGCCGGGGACCAGAGCGAGATATACACACACACATCTCCGCGCCATCCCGCGTCCCCCCTGCCAGCCGCACAAAGCACTCCTTGGTTTGGAAAGGCACCAAACCCCATGCGTTCCCCCCTGCGGCATCCCCTAATCTTAACGAAATCCCTCTGATGTCCCCTCTCCAATGTGTGTTTGCTCAAACCTCCCTGGCCGTGCCCCGTGTCGGGTGGGAAAGAAGCAGAGCAGCCCAGTACGGGGCCACCTGCTTTGGCCACAGCCATTGCACTTACTGGTGGGAGCATCGAAGGAAGGGACAAAGGGAGAAAGCTACCCTCATCCCGGGCTGCATCCCCAGCAGCGTGGCCAGCAGGGCGAGGGGGGGTTGTGCCCCTCTGCTGCGCTCTGCTCTGCTCTGGGGAGACCCCCCTGCAGTGCTGCCTCCAGCTCGGGGGCCTCAGCACAGGAGAGACATGGACCTGGTGGAGCGGGGCCAGAGGAGGCCCCGGAGATGCTGGGAGGGCTGGAGCCCCTCTGCTGGGAGGACAGGCTGGGAGAG
>NW_009648640.1:1175436-1196734 GCF_000708025.1 Charadrius vociferus
TGTGTTCAAGGCCAGGTTGGACGGGGCTTGGAGCAACCTGGGCTGGTGGGAGGTGTCCCTGCCCAGGGTGGGGGGGTAGGAACTAGGTGATCTTTAAGGTCCAACCCAAACCAGTCTATGACCCTTCGAGCAGCACGCCATTGGCACAGCACCTCAGTGCGGTGTTTTGGGACGGTATTACCTTTGTCAACACCAGAAAAAAGGGCCCTGGGCAAATGGGATGTGCAAAATCTCAGCAGTTTTAGGTGTGCGCATACAGAGAGAAGGATGCAGTTCAGCTGCATAGCCCCAAATTTCGTTGTTGAAGGATGTCCCTACAAATCAGTATTCCAACGCTTATCGGGGACAGCTAAAGCTACAGAAGTGGTAGCAGAGAACAGGCATTTTGGAAGGAGAAGGTTTCTCCTAGCTGAGACACCCCATCCAACGCTGCCCATCCATCTTGTCAACTGCCCTTTCTCAGCACTACCCGCAGCTCCCCGCTCTGAATCACGGCAAATACGCAGGATGAAGAGCAGCAAAAGGCCTCCAAAGCAGACAAACCTCGGTAAAAATGTGACGCTGTGCCGGTGAGGAGAGGGCGAGACGGCAGTGCCGCCCCACAAAGGTCAATGCTGCACATCTCCAGCGTCATGGATGCTCCGCTTCCATCCAGCATTAGTCACAGGAGCCGGCAGCATCGAGGGGAAGATATTTCCCTAAACGCTAGACATGCTATAGAATAAATGACTCACTGTCTGGTTTAAGGAAAGTCTTGAATCTAATTTGCAGTTATTACAGTCGGGATAAGGTTAATGGCTCTGCTCTGAGTAACTTGGAAGTAGCAGAGCGACCTGCAACTGAAAGTCCTTCCCTGACTTCAGGAGGTCCATTTTTGGAGTGAGAAAATGCCCCGCAGCCCCATAAATTGCTTTTGTTCTCCTCCGCCCCTGTTGGAAAGGGTGCAGAGCTCGGTGCTATCAGTGCATTCCCAAGGAGGGGAACCTGTCCCCACCGCTCTGGATCTGGCTGTAGGGGTGCGAGGTGGTCCCTGCGCCTGCAGCCGGGCCGGTCGCAGGGAAAAGGCTGAGGTTTGGTGTGCAGCTCTGTTGCTGTTACATCCTCAGATGGATTTATCTGAGCAACATCTTTTTCCCTTGCCCAGTCCCTTCCGTGGTCACCACTATCTTGTCCTCTGGGGTCACACAAGGACCCGCCATAACTCCTCAAGCCCTCAAAAGGTGCTCCAGGGTGGCATAGCCGATGTTCACCTCTTAATTTTACACGGTGACCACAACCATGTAGAGCACTTGGTGCTCACAGTTGATCAGCATCCTCTGCCCCATTACATCCCAGGGCACCACCGGGGCCACCAGTGCCATTTACTGGCCCGGCTGACCTGGACTCCAGCCACGGGTCGACACCTTAGAGACATCCACTGTGGTTGTTTATTCTTCTCCTCCTTCAAATCGGGTGCTTGCCTAAGTCAAGTATCCTTGTGCTGAGGATGAAGCCTTTCTTTGGGCTTTTCCCCCCCAAAAAAAAAGCCAGGTGATGCTGTCAGGGTCAGCAGCACAGCCCGTGCACGGCCCCACCAGCCACAGCCCTTCCTCTGCTGCTCGTAGGACCACAACTACACTCTCCACATGTATATATTTAATACGTTAAATAATATGAGCATTATTTCATTGCACATGCACTGAAAAAACATGTCATTTCGGGAGGGCACGGTGGGTTTATCGATACCTTCCACTCCAATATTTCACTTTTTCCTGCTCAAATGAGTGAAATGACTACTTTCAGCCCAAACTGGCAGCCGGGGTGGGCTGGCGGCCAGCACCAGTCCCTCCCCCGGGGGGAGGGGAAGGGGAAAAGCCGTTTGCACCCTCTGACGGGGGGGGATGCGTGGAGCGGGACCCCGGGAATGTGGTTTAACCAGGTGCCGCCTTGCGCGCTGGGTGAGGACGTTCCCACGGCGGCTCCAAGGCGGCTGCGGGGGGGGGCTCTTGCTCAGCCCCCCCATGGCTCAGCAGAGCAGGGACATCCCCCTTAGGTACAAGCAAGCTCTTACCGACTTCAAGAGGGAATCACAAGAGGGAAAGATTTATCAGCTTTAGGAGGACTTTGCAGAAGTTGTGCCACGGTGTATATACGGCGGCAAAGAGCTGGAGTCGCCAGGATTAGTCCTTCTGCGAAGCGCGTGAAGCAGTGGGCTCAAAAAACCATTTCCCCGTTGGACGGCTGGAGGAGAGCCGCCTTCTTCACAGATCCTTTTGTAAAATTGGACAAGATCTTTTTTTATTTTCCTGGGATTGCTCCTCAGCCCTAATCCTCCACACGAATTTAGGGAGGATAAAAAAAATAAATAAATAAAAAAAAAGACATTTGGCAGAACATCCGTCCTCCATACCGAGCAACTTCAACCATCGCAGGGTTCTTGTGCCGGGAACCTGGAGCTCAGCATCCCCTCGCTGAGGCTCAGCGCAGTCCGAGGGTCGGTTTGGATGTTTAAGGGCCTCTCGGGAAGTGGAAGGAGCTGAATGGGCTGCAGGAAAATAGAAAAGTTCTGCATCCAGTATCTTATCACTTGAGCATACAAACCAGCAACGGCCACTGGTTGCAGCCCTGGGGGCTGCTGCTCTGCTGCGACTCCTGCACCTCAGTGGCTTTTGCAGAAGATCTGGCAGTTAGGACGAGATCTGAGTAAGATGGGAAGTCCCTGGGAAAAAAGGTTAATAAATCTTCTGCTATAAGAAAGGAGCTCAGTAGGAAGAAGCCCAATGATCTGAGAATTACTAATTAGTTGCTTTTCAGCAAATAATCCCTCCCTTAGGAGAGCCAGCGCTGCTATGTGAGGATTAGGCAACGAAATGCCATATTGACAACATCAAACTATTAATTAGCTGAGCTCTCCCCGCTTCTCTCTGCAGATCGGCTACAAGAACAGGTTCAAGAGATGAGGAATGAGCGCAGCATCTTCCCCGGGCTCTCCTCCCTGCCTGCGATCAGCCCCAGAGATGGGGAGGTCCTACCTGCAAGGAGCCAGGGCCACCAGGCTGACGAGTCCACCAAGGAGCCCCCACCATGGAGCTCCGCACCCCCAAACCGAAAGAACCGCACCTGCTTGAGTTTTAAGCCGCTACCAAGACAGGTGGAAATACCCATAAATATCCATCAAATAGCGTAACTTGGGCGTTTAAAACGTTTTAGCGAGGAACGTGGGGTGGGTTCGCCTTTGTCGCCCACCTTCTCCCCACTGTGCTTGGCATCCTGCTGGCCCCAGCCCCCGCGCTCGGAAGGATCACGCGCTGAGGATGAGCTCATTACGAACGGTCTGCAGAAGGAGGAGGCGCCGAATTGCTCATCCTCAGCATGGTGAGGGCTTCCCATCCCGGCGAGGTTCGGCGCCAGCTCTATTTCTGCACCACGATCCAGCCCACCGTGTTTAGAAACACGGCTTTCTCCTGGGGGTCCCCCCCCGGGATTTTCGGCAAGGGTTGAGTTTTAGTGAAACCGCCTCCAATTACCGTAAGCGATTGCACAACCCAGTTGTGCAATAAAAGAACAACAACAACCCCCCAAAAAAAAAAAATGGCAAAAGTTAAGCACTTTTTGGAAGAGGACTGAGTCATGGCCATCCGCCAGGTTTGTTTTCCAGGGATCAAATGGTGCTGAAGAGAAACATCTGAGCAACACACAGCCCACGACCGAAAATACTTCCGATCCACCCCTCGCTCACTCCAGCGAGCAACTGCAGAGCGATGGGGGTGATCATCTTACCACCACCAAATACCAAATGGTGCAGCTGCAGGCATCACCTCAGCCCAGGCTCCAGCTTTAGAAGAGAAAGGCTGAGGGACTTGGGGCTGTTCAGTCTGGAGAAGAGAAGACTGAGGGGGGATCGCATCAACGCTGATCAATCCTTCGAGGGAGGGTGCCGGGGGGATGGGAACAGTCTGTTTCCAGTGGTGCCCAGTGACAGGACAAGAGGGAACGGGCACAAACGTGACCATGGGCAGTTCCATCTCAGCCTGAGGAGGGCCTTCTCTGCTGTGAGGGCGGCAGAGCAGTGGCACAGGCTGCCCAGAGAGGTGGGGGAGTCTCCCCCTCTGGAGCCATCCCAAACCCGCCTGGACGCCGTCCTGTGCCACTGCTGGAGGTGCCCCTGCTCTGGCAGGGGGTGGGATGGGGGAGCTCCAGAGGGCCCTTCCTACCCCACCAGTCTGGGATTCTGAAGAATAAACCTCTGGTCCCTCCTCTTGCTCAGAGGTTTCAGCCACCATTGGCCAAAGCCGTCACAAAATGTTTCATGTGAACAACAAAATCAGCAATTCTGCACTGAAGGAAATGGCCGAACTAGCAGCAGGAAGGGAACAACAAATACGGGTAAGGTTTGTGGTTTTAGACAGAACTACTGACTTATAAATCAAGACATCTCCATCTTCTATCCACTTAGAGCAACGTAGAGGAGGACTGAGCTGGTGGAGGGTAGTGATCAACTAGGGATCAGCGTTGTTTAACTGAAAAAGGATCTTTATCTCCTTCCTGTAGGAGTCTAAGTATGGTTTAATTAAACCGAGTACCTTTAGCAGTACCTTCCTAATCCACAGTTTGACTTGTGACCACACCACACTTCGGTTATTACGCAGGAGCAACATGAAACCAAGCCTGCACATACAAAACGGGCCCGAAACTCCCTACAAACTTTGGTGGATCTCAAAAGCAAATCTGGAATCACCAGGAAGACATTATTTCCAGTGAGGCTTCGAAGAGGTTATTTATTTCTCCAAACCTACTTCACCATCTTACCAACACCCAGAAAACAGCCGATCAGAGGACTGAAAAGTATAATCAAGACCTACAAAACCTGGGAGAGGGGTAAAACAGTGAAGAACACACATGACCTAATTGCTCTCCAAGTGTGAGCAAAAATCAGCTGTGCCACAGCCGGACGCCAGTAAGACCACTGAGCACTCAGTGAGGGGAACTGGTGATGTGGGGCCAGCAGGGTTACGGTGAAGCTTAGGATGAACAGGAAAGCCCTACTAGTAGAAATGCTACGTGGCCCATCTGCTCCTCCAGCATTTGTAATCCTGACAGAGATGCCAAAACCCTAAAAGAGTGCCGAGAGGAACCACACCACTGGTTAAATACGAACTGGAAAATCTCCTCGAGAGCAAGAGATTCAAAGCCATTGAAGGAGGATTCGAACTGTCCGGTTCTTGGCGACTTAATTCCAGACTTCTGAATTTAACTATACCTTGTAGGTCCCTAACCAAAAGCACGTCAATCTGACACAGGTATTCACTAGACGGAAAGACCAGAGGCTGAAACAAGACAAGTTCAGACTGCAAGAGCAGGCAGCTTTTTAGGTATACAGATAATTAACCCCTGGCCAAATGCATCCCGCTGCAGTGGCCTCACTAGGAGTTCCTATGCCCCAGCTCCACACGGCCAGAGGTCACCTCCAGCTCCAAGAGGAGCTGCTACAGGGCTGGAGTTTCAAGGACCTGAGGGGATGGGGGTCCCCAGGAACTCAGGAGCTGCCAGAAAGGCACTGCAGCAGGGAGTGACACTGCAGACCCAGCCCAGCACCCTCCCACCGATCCGAGCCACCTTCTAGCACAGCGAGTCATTCACTCGCATCATTACAGCATCTACACACCCAGGGAAGAAAATCTGGCTTGATTATCTTCAGAGACAGAAAAGGATGATCAGCTCAGCACAGGATGGTCAAAAGCATTAGCGAGATAAGCAACTGTGTGACTTCACACACAGAGTGACCACGCATGCTTCAACAGACCCCCAAACCCGAAACGTGGAAGCTCCCTTGCCTTGACTTTACAAGTTTCAAGGAGAAAACCTTGTAAAGGCACTGAGGACCAACCTGGCTTCACTCAGCACCACGTTCTCTACATCCAAATGGGAGCCTGACCCACCTAACAGAACTGTTGGGACAACTCTTCCAAGAGGAGCCATCGCAACCACAATGGCCCAATGGTGACAGAAATCAGGCACATCACCTGGGCAGCAAAGTCTGCCATTGCTGAACTCTCAGTGGCCAGCGAGGAACAGTTCTTACAACACACGAAACATCTTAAAAAGCAGCATTCAATGCTTCCGAGGCGAAGCAAACCAAACTTCACTTGTTCGCTTGCTCTGGTCTCCCCTGTCTCTATCATTTTTGGGAAACATCTCAGCAATCCATGCTACATACTTACATATAATTCCCTAAAACCCACCCAAAAGGCAAGGGCAAGATTCAAATCACATCCCAATGCCAAGCTACGCCTGGCCTGAAGCTCAGTGCAATTAAGCCCAAAACACATGAGTATTAATGAACTAACGCACAAAGGCCATTTCCACTACAAGTCAATTACTTTTTTTTTTTTAATTCAAAGAAAAACTGGTATTTTAATAAATACTGCAGAAACATTAACCAAACATACAAAGTGACTTCAACAATTAAAAAAAGTAATGAATGTCCTGTTTTATAACAGTTATAACTTATTTTTTCCACAATATTTAAATACAGAAAGCACTTACCAGCTATTTTGTAATACTGCCCTAAGCGCACTGTTGCATCAGTCAAAAGCTTATTATGGTGGTAAAAATGTCTTTTTGTGGGAAATAATCGGAATGGGTGAGTTTGTGGGTTTGGGTTTGTTTGTTTTTTGTTTTTTTTTAATCAGATGAAACAAAGTGCCGGGAACACAGAGAACTGAGTTTTAATAATGGTAACCCTTTACCTTGGCACAAGTCAACAGGAACACAGCTTTAACACTTCAAAAATGAAGCATTACCCTTGGGAACAAAACGCTTGCGCTCAACAAGCGATAGCCGCACTGGTTAGAGCTTACAGCATCCTTCTTTTGAGAGAAGCTATGGAGTTAAGTCGGTCAGTAAACAGTTACAAACATTTTTTAGAGGCCGATTTATTTAACGTAACAATAGTATTCAGTAAGCAAAAAGGAATTCGATTTAACTGGTTCACTGATGTTTCATGATTGCTGTCTGGATACGTATATATTAGTCTTAAAGACTAAGGGCAGTATCCAGTTTCCACTGGGGACCCCTTAAGGCGTCAGTTCTTCAGACCCCATTTCCTCACCACGAGAAACGAAGTCTGCAGCGAGAGACGGCGGCCCCAAAAATACAAGCATCACAAAACGTATTTTGGCTCTGCTGCTGGCTCATTTGCAGATTCTTGGGGTTTTTGCAAAGATGATTGCAGAGAACCACATCACAGAATAGCACTTCTCCGTAGCATTTACAGAGGGATAGATCCTGGGATCCACCCGGCTCTCCAACTCCCAGCAGAAGTGGAGGAGTCTCAGGGCTTCCCCAGATGGGCAGTAAGGCTTAACGAATTATCATGGTTGTAAAACCAAGGATGGTTTGTCATCATAGCTCTTAGCACCTTTCACTTGAACCTAGAGCGACACACCCATACAGTTCACCAGAACTGGAGATCATTTCCACTCTAAATTACAATCACAAAGAGGAATGGAAAGTCAGAGTCCTGCAAGGGGCAGGCAGTTTGCCCCCACACCCCAATTGGATCCATTTAATTTCCGCAGTGCCAGGGCACCTATAATACTGGGAAATCTCAAATGGTTGTCTTCATTACCAACACGCTCAAGTGTAGACAGCGCTGCCATCTTGGGAAGGCAAAACTCCAGACTTCTCACGTACAGTGTTTTCCTCTAGGTGACGCACAGGCCTCGGTACACTCTCCATTTTAACGATGAGCTACTTAAAAATTAGATCATATCCTTTGGAAAACCAACTATAAGGTCACGGGGATAGTTCCTCAATGAGGAGGGCATATTAATAATGTCATCTTTAAAAAAACACATTAAAGTATTATTTTAATGAAATCAAAAGTGGTAGCATCCAGGAGTAGAGCGTTAATAAAAGAAACAAGCACTGTCAATGACATCTCTCTTCTTTGCAGTGTTATTTTCCCATTCACCCTCTCTTTTCTCAGCACACTCAAACATTTTTCCCTTTTTGTTTTTGGCATTTTCTTCAACAGATCATTTCCTGATGCCACCTCATTTAGAGCCATTTCTTCTCGCTGCTCAGTTCCTAAATATAGTCTCACACAACAGGGGAAGAGTCTCCATTAAAGCACTGGCATAAGCCCTCGTGAAATACCATGTAGCTGTGTACTTCATTGGGCCTCCACCCCTCACGGATGCTCTCTTCCTCCTTCTCCAGGAAATCGAGGTCCTTCACATCACCGTGCAACTCTTTGCTTTGTCCTTTCGCAAGTCCGTCGCCACTGTGGAAAGTTCTGGCCTGCCAGGCATGTGTGAAATCCGCTTTGTTGCCCTCTGCGATTTGTTTCGTTTAACATTTTTATTTGTTTTATTCACACACGCCAAGGTGGCAACATGAAAAATGTCTCTGACACTGTTTTCTGACTGTAAGGCTGAGCATTCGATATATGTAGCTGCTCCAATCTGTTTGGCCATATTTGCACCCTAAGGGAAAAAAGAACATGCAATCAATACCAAGTTTCTGCAGAGCCAAAGCAAACCATACAATTACTTTTCAGCACTGTTTTCCCTACGCAATGTTTTGTGAAAACCAAAGCTAGATCTCCAACACAACAGCCAACAGCTAATTTTGCAAAATAAACAGCGCTTTGGTTCCAAGATGCATTACACAAGTATCCAAGCATTATCTCCTATGCTGATAAACACAAACTGGAAGAGAAAAGATAAGCTCAGAGACCTGCAAACAACTGCAGAAAGCCAGAAGAGTATTAGTAGGACCTATTTAGCAATGCTACCCTTAACACCTTAATTCGCATCTGTGAAATCACGTGCTTACTGGGAAAGGTCTGGACCTGGCAGCTTCCAGATTTAAGCCCGCTATCTCCAAAGAGAAAATGTATTCTGACTGCCTTACGGGGTAGCCAGCGTGCCCCTGACCTGGAGCGGAGCCGTGTTACATCTCCACCAAGGGGGCAAAGTTCATCGGGAAATGCGCTGTGGGTTTCTGGGCTGGGGATAGTTAGATCAACTTGTAGCCAAGGAATGGGAAGAAAAAAAATAATGGTTATACGAGCCCTTCTTTTGTGATTTTACGTGCATTAAAAATCAAAGCGGGGATATTTGTTCCAGCAGCGCAAGAAAAACAACAAGCAACTCTGGCAGGCAACAATACCCCAGTATCCTGATGTGGATTTTGCTACAGGAAACCAATACAGCATTGCATGAAAAAAACTGAGTTGTTTCAATGGAATTTTACTTCGGAGGGATGAATCTTTTTAATAAGCTATGAAATCCAGCCACATCCTCGATGTGTCACACCTCACGCATCCGCGGGCCTGAGATACAGGCACAGGTCAGTCCAACCCCTCCTCTTTGCTCTGGTGCCGGGCTGATGGCACTACTCATTTGGATCCACAACCTTTGTATATACTATTTACACTGCAGTGATGCAGCCATCTTCTTATCAATTGTAAGTAAGTGGGAGTAGCTGATAAAGGAGTATTAGTTTGTAGGACAAGCACTCCCCACAGTTAAACATCTCAACTCCACTAACCCAGCCTAGCCTACACCTTAGAGCCTCAATGTTTGCTCAGGTGTAGCTGACTGGAAACTGGCGAGCATACTGGAGACAGGCTTTATCCTCCCAATGCTTCCTTGTGAAGTTCAGAGGAATGGAAAAACCCCGCTAAGCTCTTTGATCCCATGTCAACTTAGCAAGGCAAGGGAAATTGAAAATAAGCTGTCTAACTCTACCCCAGAGGATGCTTCCCTAGAACTAGAGCTGGAGAGCAGTGGGGTGCTTCATGCCACCGCTGGGCTCTGGCCACCGCAAGAGAATAAAAGCATTACTCAGGGTAAGTTTTCACTTTATGTAGAGCGCAGGTGAAATCGTGAGTTTGCTGAAGTACAGGCTTCCCTCTAACATGTGCAATTTTCCCTTTGGCTGAAAGTAGTAGCTTCTGCCTCAGGCTTTTGTCTTCATCTGAGTCCTGCTCCTACGGGGCACAGGCTACGCTGTGACACCACAAAAGATGTGAATCTCCCACACCAGAGGACAAATCCTCTGGTCAGAACATTTTTAATCACTAGGGAAAAGGGTCATACTTGGTGATTTTATTGAAGTACTGTACAAAACGTAATATACAAACTTGTATACGCAGTATGTGGCAGACAGTATTTCCTTTTAAGTTTAATATTCAAAGAAAAACAGCATGGAAAATTACACCTCTGAGGCTGCACAACACCAATATATACACATGCACCAGGGGTAGCTTGTAACCAAGATGACATCTTCTGCAACAAGCAGGGTTTAAGGACACTTCTGAATTGTTTTACACAAAGGTAAAAAACTGGCATTCAGTTTCATACAAAATTGTCTGAGATGGAGGTATTTTTACTGAGTGAAGCGTAGAAAAATCAGCATAGCCATCAGAGTACAACACCCCATGTTCTATTTTAATCAAGATACTTAGTTTATGGTATCTTTGCATTTTCCAATTTAAGCATGCTGTGGGAGGCTCCATTATTAGTAATCGCATATTAGGAGCTGTTGGTTTGGAAAACCTGAGGTTGTGGATAAAACATCAAAACCTGTTTGATAGCACAGGACATACACACTAGCTGAAGTTTCTTCTGGAGGTACCATTCTCACTCTGCAGGGTGTAAGAGTGAGAATGGTACCTCCAACCACCACTGTGATTCAGCTGCAGTGCATGATACACACCTGTGAGTAATAAGGGGAAAATTACCTTCCAGCCCAGTTTTCCCCTGCTCTCTACCTCCTGCTCTCCCATGGCCTGCTTCCTTTCCCTTTCACCTTGGCTTCTCTATCCCCTGATGCCTGGCTCCACACTACTCACTTCCCCAGCAGCACAGAACTGCTGCCGAGAATTAAGATGCTTTCTGGATTTGCTGCCACCTTCAGAGGGAGCTACAAGGTGTTTTCACAGGTGTTTTAAGGCAACAGGATTTTAAAGGAGACACATTATATGCAATACTTGTCATGACGCTAAGGTCAAATGAATGACATTCAAGTCTGAAGACAACAATTTTACCAATTTGTCAATAAACAAACAGGACATGTCACCTCTCAATTACTGTTTTGACATCTGCAGGCCCAGAAAAGCTGTAAGTTTCTTTTCAATTCACTTAAAAGGCTCTTTGCAATCACTAAGGCTACAATCTTACGATGCTTAAAGCATGTGTTGTGGGGCTGAATGATTTTCTGCCGCACCCAGTCTGTGAGTAGGCTTTGCCTTGACTCATAATAGTTTTCAAATTTACCTCCAGCAACTACTAGAGAATGTGCATCTGGCTTCTAGAATGCATGTGTCAACGGAGGGGGGGGAAGAAGTTGTTCATAAAGATGGCTACAGTGATAGAAAAGAGCCTTATCTTCCACCCCTAAGTACAACAAAGGATGTGGCACATACCTGATCATAGGACACAGGCGTCTGCCTGTGGTTGGAAAGTTCCACTAGCGTGCTTACATCTGTGCGCAGATCCGACTTGCAACCAACCAAAAGCATTTTGGTGTTCGGACAGAACTCCTGGATTTCACCTTTCCACTGCAAAAATTTAGATTGTTATTATACTCGAGTAGATGAATGTTTAAATCCAAAGTAGCAATAGATACAGGATGAAGTTTAATGGGTCATGACATTTTATGTGGAAATATTCTTATGTAATAGTTATATCTACCTTCAAGCTAATTTCTAAAGGCATTGGTTCCAGCAGATTCTGGTCAAGGATGGAATCTGACTGTCTCGTACACTCATTAATTCCACTGACTTACAAATCAAGAGGGAATGAATTGAGATTGTTTACCTACATGAGTAAAGGTTTGCAGACCTGTCGCTCCTGACAAGCGGTAAACACCCTGCCATAACCATCTGCAGACAGGAACCAATGGAACCTGGTGTCCCCACATTCAGTGGTTCCTCAAGATGCAGACAGAGGCGGGTCTTGTATGACCACAAAATAAATGTTGTTATATATTGGCTCATGGCTACATCCTCGCACCTAAAACTACACAAATCTGCCAAGGGTTCAGCTAACATGAACCAGTAACAAGTCCTTCAAACAGAACCTGTGATATATTCCTTGGTTTCCTTCCCCTTCTTACATAGTTATTTTTAGAACACAAGCCAAGAATTTCGCAGCATAATCTGGGCAGATCATACAAACCCTAACACTTAAGGATATCATTTAGGTTTAAAAGCATATTGAGGAAAATCTCTTACAGAATTAAGCAATAGTAGAGGAACGAACATCATCAGGGACAGAAAACAAATAGACAGCTCTAGATGCTTGTTGGCACAGTTAGCAGCTGGGAGAATGGTCTTAAGTATTTTCTGTAGACTATTCAGGGCATTGTATGCCACTTTATTCCCAGTGACACAAGAATCACTGGCCCCAGCTACAGAAAAAAGGAACTTCAGGTCATTAAGCCTTAAAGAAAACACTGCAAAGCTGAGTCATACCCCGTGATCAAGGAAAGGACCACGACCACCTTGCAAACACAGAGCTTGATTATCAAAAGTCTATGTTTTAACTCGGGGAAAGCCTGGCGCTGAATCTCAGATCACTGAGCTTGTGAAAAACTCTGAAGTTTGGTGCAGGATTGCATTCCTATGCCACTGCTAGGTCTTCTGGTGGCTTCCAGAGGCATTTGTCACTGTCTCCTTCTAACTTCAGGCTGAGAAATTATGTAGAGCCGTGGCAAAAGTCCAAACACTTGGCAGGCACGTTTTAACCGTCTTTGCAACATGGCAAAGTTTCTCAATCCTGTCTGTTACATGAATATAACGTGAGAGACAGCTTCTTGCTGCACCCAGCCCTGCACCTCACGCCACCCTGAACAATTCACTGCTGTCTAAGGGCTGAGGAATGAGAATTTACTTCACCCCTCAGCATCCATTAGGGAGTTTTTGTTTTCAATTAACATTCATCCCTTTCAAACAAATGATCTCAAATTCTAGCAGTGCAGAGCATAGCCCTGTCATCTCGCCATTAAAAGAAACAAGCTGAAGTTCCCAATGTAGGAAACAGCACCACTCTTCAGAGATTTAAAGACAAGCTACTCAAACAGTTCCGTACTCAAATGTTTCTCAAACACTTGCCTTTTTTAGCACACTGTCGAGGGTTTCTGGCCGACTGATGTCAAAGCAAATCAGGACAGCATCAGAATCTGGATAGGAGAGCGGGCGGACATTGTCATAATAAGGAGACCCTGCAGAGATACAAACAAGATTTTTATTAGTTTGTATTTTTCACTTTCTACAGTCATTCAAGCTTATTCAGAAAGTTTAGAAAGGTTTTCAGTGAAGCTCTATAATAGCACCCAGCTACCATCTTTTCTTCGATAGCACCATATTCCCAAAACACTCGCTGCAGTTGCTCATTTCCCCACTTTTCTTTTGTTTCTCAGCTACAAAAGCAAGAGCTTTCCCAAGTAATTAAGAGTGATGGCACCCCAGTGATCCATCTCCCACCAAAAGCTCGTGATGCCCCCAATAACAAGGAAAGGGAAATCGGGTCAGCTCAAGTTTAAGTCCCAGCATTAACCTGCAGGGATCTGACTTTGAGAACAAATCCTCAACCTCCAAAAGGCTCCTTCAAAGCAGATTTGTCACAGTTGCGCTTTCATGGAAAAAAATTCAGAAAGGTTTGAAGTAAATCAGTTTTCATTCTTCTAACGTTGAATTTAAAACAAACAGTTCCAAGCGCAAAAAGCTTCTTTAGTTGTCATGGATATTGGCAATTTTTAGAAGAAACTCTTGCTTCAGATTAAAGCATTTGTTACAGCAGTCCATCAGGAAATAACCCCAGTCCTGTAGGCAAGCACACACGTTATCTGTCACAAAAAGCCTCACCAATCTGTAAACCAATATAGGCTTGCAATAAATGTTTATGTTTAGCCCATAAACTAGATTTTTATCAACGAGATCAAAGCTAATCTAGTAATCAGATGGAAGAGAAACAGGTCCGATATTGTACTTTGTGCATGTTTTACTTTCAGAGCTGTTAAGGGACATGCTGCTTTCTTTAACAATTGTCACGATGTGTAGAGTTACAAGTGTTTCTCCAGAGTCAGAAATCTCATTTTTATTATCTGGTGAACCTGGTAACAGGTCTGGGGGGAAAGAAAAAAAATCCTCCTTTTTTTCTAGGAAGTTCCAGTCACTCAGCCACCATTTGGTTTGGCCTTAACTGTGCTGAAGCTTCACTTGCTGAGGAGAACGCACTTCTGATTTAGAAAAGCACTGAAACAGTTAAGTGGTCCAAAAGGGTAAGGGTTTGGGCATTAAAGTGCATGCCTGCAACTTAAAATGCGTTTTCTCAGTCATACAGTCTTATTTCTGTATTTTTCTCTCATGAACCTAAAATACAGCAGAGAACTTACGCAACAAGAATACAGCTTTCAAGAGTTTTGGGGTTATCAGCTAATTATATCACCAATTTTCCAACTATCTAGAACTAATTGGCTGTAAGGTCTCGGAGGCTGAGCAGACTATTAACTGGATTAGAGGAATTCCTCAAGTTTTTAACTGACAGACAGCTCATGCTGTTGCACAAAGCAGAGCAGGGAATGGTGTGAACGTATCACAGATGACTTCAGTTGGACAGCTTATACGGGAAGGAAGGAGTCAAGAATCCCAGGAATGTTGTTTTTGAAATGAAGAGTAACACATGGGGAATGAAGCATTACCAAACTAGGTAGCAGAAGGTAATTTGTTGAACGAGACTATTTTGTTCAAATGCTCATCTTCATAAATGATGTCAATCTAACAAAGAGGCAGCTGTCAAAAACTGCTCTTCAAAAAACAGTTAGCTGTCTTCAGCGGTAAATGACATGTCAGAAAGAAATCTAAGCGAGTTGAGCTGACCGATAGTTAACTACTCATTTGAGCTCAGCTCTGCTAGCAGTGATTATCAATAAGCACTTCCCACCACTAATTACTCCCCAGCTATCTCCAGCACTGCTATTACAGTGCCTCCATCCTGGAGCCCCAGGGCCAAGTGATTTACCCTGGAGCCCCAGGGCCAAGTGATTTGCCCTGGACAGACGCATGGCAGAGCAGCGTGCCATTAACTAGCCACCTGCACCGCTCTGCAGCCTTAAACTGGCCAAAGCACTGCCTGCTGCCCAGCCACCAGCCTGCACACCGGTGAGAGCCGCCACCCGGCTAGCACATCTCCCTGCCGAGCTCAGGCAAGTAAGGGCAGGATGGAAGATCATTAATGCTTGGCCAAATGGTTGCTGGCTAGAAAAGAGTCTCAAAAAAGCCTCACCCAGAAACTAATTCCTTAGACACATACCTATCTTCTCACTCACCAGTCTTCAGGGATACAACATACCATATATGTCCATCAGCACGTATTTATGTATACATAGAGTCACCACCTCCAACCCTGAGACTCCTTTCTACCGAGTCAGCTGTAGCTGTGTTTGTTTTGAGGGTTTTTCTTTTTAGGTTTTCCTTCTGAACCTCTCATATTAAAGATGCTGAGCTAGAATAAGTGCACTTTTATAGGCAGTCCTTCTGCTCGGATGCAAGCTAGGAGGAATATTTGACACCTCCTTTTCTTCCGGGTAGTGTGTGGCAGAACAAACGGGAACCATTTAAACTACTCAGGCTGCAGTACCAACAAAGGAAATTTCCTGGTCTCATTCAACAGCAATAACTGAACCTTTATTACTGCGCAAATAAAGAGGGACTACGGCCCTCGCTGTGCGAGCCTATTCAATCTGGCATTTCATCGTTTCGCCCAGAGAAACCCTCAGAAGCCAGGAATCTCAGGAATGAGGCTCAAGTCTGAACAGACAACTTGAGCACAACCCAGTCAGGCTGCTGCTCACTCTTTTTCAAGTTAGTCTGCAGATCTGAAGCCATGCCAACCCTAGAAATCAGAAGGAGAATGTAGAGCTACAGCTATAGTACTGGGGGGGTGAGGGGGGGAGAGTATTTGTGTTTGTGATTCTGTTCCTACAAAATAAAACATTTAGGGACAACATGGACAATTTTTCTATTTTATCAAGGAATTGCTGATAATGCTGCAGTTCATATTTGGAGGAAGTACATTCCGGCTGCAATCCCCCTTTTTAAATCTGGCAGCTTAAATAATTTAAGCCAAAATAAGTTACATATTAAGAATGATCTACTTTTAAAACCTTATGTTTCATGCAAAGTATAACATAAGTTCAGCTTTTAAACTGAAATAAAACCCCTTCCCAGCAATATGGTTGGATTTGGTCTACAGATGATATCAAGCTTAGACTTAAATGTGGCTATCTGAATAAATAAAGTTAAAAAGTTAAAGCATACTTATTTTTTCTGATGGCTTAGTACTACTCCAAGATGCTCGATCACGGTGAGATGATGCCCTATTAGTCTGCAAGACCCAAAGCCACCACCACCACTTCCAACCAGGAGGTTCATCCCCATGTCCCACCTACGGAGCTGAACTGAACCTGGGCAGCTCCTGCTCACCATGATGCTCAGCCTCCGCTTGCCCGCGGGCCCTAAGGGAAGCCGAGCTCAGTAACAGGCAAGACTTTGCTATTTACACACCACCAAGCAGCCATCAGGCATTCGTCTTTGTAGCCTTTTGGACTCCAGTCAAGTGAAAGAACAGCAGACGAACAGCAGCATTCTCACTCCCAAACCCTTGGGCTCACTAATTATCAGCTACCTAGAAAACACATCAAACACTGCAGTGGCCGCTCTAAGTAGCCGATTCACTGCTGACGCCTTTCTTCCTTCCAAATCCACCTTGGCTGTTTTGGAGAAAATGCAGGTGATTTTGTATACTGAATATCATAGAACACTGCATCTCCAAGCACACGAATATCGCCATATTCATCACATTTTGTGTGTTTACATTTCTGCGTCTCAAAAAGACAACAGGACTTTGGTGACTTGGCACTCCCAGATATCAATTCTAGGTTTTTTCCACTCTAAAGGACAAAAAAAAACCCTATAAAGACTAGTTACCATTACACTGCCATGAAAGAAAAAAAACCCACATGGCTCAATACAGCTAATTTGCAAGTGAACTGGAAGGCAAAGACAGAAATTTGACATTTCCTTTACAATGCTCACCATCACACAGCTCAGGAAAATACTAACTTTAATTCCTGTAGGTTTCAGATGTCTTCTGAAAGATTTCAGCAAAAAGCTTTATAATTAATATCGTGTTTCTATATAGACACTGAATACATTGTGCACGTTCAAATCACAGTAAAGCTAACCTGATTTAAAGCTCTAAGGCCCTTCTGGATTTAATTATATGCTAATCCCCAGCAGTGCATAGGTATTTCTGGCCTTGTTGAGAATTTTTTATTTGTGTATCCAGTACAGTTTCCACAGTACAATCAATAAAAAACCCTAAAATACGTTTTAGGGAGACACAGGTACGAATGTCTAATTAATAGTCTGTGATTTCTGTGCCACAGCTGCTGTTGTACTACTAGCAAGAAGTAAGTATCAAAGTAGCCACTTTCAACAGAAGAAGCCAAAACCTTGGTAAAAGCACATTACATGGCTATGGTAGACAAAGATGTCTAATACACAAGTACTCTTTACAGTGTCCATGAAACTACAAGATGAAGCTTCAGCCCGAAGAAACTTCTAATACTCTACCGAGCAAAATAAGCACACAGCTCCCAAACAGCTCGAGACTGCCATACTATGTTACCACAGAGTGGAATAATTAATGGTGTAGTTAGATTGCAACCAGACATTCCTGCTTTGAAAGAAGGGTTGGTAGTCCAAAAACCAATTGAAATTCAAGTTGGCAAGTGCTTTCCTTAATGCTGTGGCTAATTTAAACCCTTATAATGACTCGCAGAACTAGACAGTACCACAAAATATTTGAATAATGAATCTTCCCATTCCACTCTTACTTGTAAGAGTGTTTTGTCCCATATTTCTATAGCCATATCCAAGATATAACAAGAACTTCCCAATAAATTTACAGCTAGCTTTAAAAGGTTCTGTCAATTGCGTGACTCCCTGCATTTTGTACTCAAATTCTCTAGTAAAAAGCACATTATTATTATATAAAGGATTGTAAACTAAAACCACGAGAGCAGGGCCAGTTCTCACCCTAACACAAGACTATTTTAACCAATGCCTACAGCTTTTCTCGTTTTCTCAGAGAGCAAATGAAATTCTCAAAGTGGCAATACCTTCCTTTTAAAGAATTCAATGCAAAAAAAGAAAATCAACATTTACTTTAATTCAAGCTATGGATTAATTTGCAAGGCAGCCTGTTGCATGCTCCCAGTTAGAAAAGTTAAAGAGGGTTAAAAATGGACAGTAAATACTGATCAAGTCATCTTGCCATCTCCAGTATACTGCAATCAAATTCAGCTAAATAGTGTCCTTCCTGCCCTCCCCAAGAGATACTGAAGGACCTCAAATGACTGGAGCTCTCACCTCCCCCCCCTCCCGCCCCCATGTTGCAATGGTCATCATCTTCCATTAGTATTTGGCAGTTAACAGTCATGTTTTTAAGTTAACTAGATCTAGTCCTGCTTTAAAAATGTCACTAAGACATTTATTCTAATTCAGCAGATGACTAGGACCAAGACTTGTGAAAAATAAATTACCAGGAATTTAAGATAATGCTAAAACACTATCTTATCTTCTGATGTCCCTTATCTGGTGATGTGATTTTGCATTGGGTTAATGGGTTTGGGTATCGTTTCTTCTCTTCTCGCAGTTGGTGAGCAGGGCTGTTTACAGAGAGACACTTCTTCACCAGCAGAGTCCCACAACCAGAGGATCCGCTGTTCAGTAATACTTTATAAGACCAAAGCATTGGCTCGTTCAAACATTTCCTCTTCAGTTGCAGACTGTAGAAAAATTAGCCACTTAATCCTAAGCTTGTGACTTTGTCAAATTTTCTGTTAGTTCCAGGACAGGCCTGAAAGGATGACATGCACAGCAAAGGCTGGCAGGTGTTTCTTCCACTGCTTTTGTCTTTTGAAGTGCTGCAGAATATTTCATTACATGGGTGTCTCCAGCCTTTGACAAACAGATTCCAAATCTTCCCGCGTCAAACAACTTGTGAACTTGTTGTATTTTAATAGATAAAGATAAAATTTTCCAAAATAACTATTAATTTTTAATAAGCCCTCACTCCACAGAGTTTGTTACAGCCAGCTTAGTAATCAGGATGAAAGCTTAAACCAGACACACTCTAGAAGCCTGCAAGTCTTACTTGGCATAAGATGAAGAAAAAAAAATCAGTTCAGAGCTACGCTGATACCGGTTGTGGGCAGAGAGACTGCCTTTTCCCAGTAATCGTGTTGCAAGAATTTGGAATCACTTCCTCAACAGCAAGAGGAAAGCCAACTCGCCGCCTAAACTCCTTCTTTTAAACAGGGATTAACATTTTCGTTTCTGGTAAAAGGACTGCTTTCGTATTTAGAAGGAACCGCTGGCTCCAAATTCAACATTAACAAGTTATCTATACACAACCTGCCTAAAGAAGAAAGGGCTTGCATACTCCGTCAAGTTCCTCCAGCTTTTTCCCAATCACTTCTGCAGAATGATGTCGATCCACGCCTGAGTTAAGGGTTCCTGGTGTCTTTCACCCCTGACCACCTCTCCCCACGCGCTCAGTTATCGAGCGGCAGAGACCACCGGCTGTCCACGCTCCTCTCCAACACTCAGGTAGCAAGTTCAGGCGTGCGTCCTCCTCACCCTGGCAGTGAGCTCAGTCCAAGTATCACCGGCAGCAGGATCTAGAGGAGTTCCTGGCCAAAAGTGAGAGCTAAGGCACCAAGAACCTCAACCTTGGAGGCATGTGTGCCCGTGTTTTTGACAAGGCCACCAGAGGCACAACTGGAAGAGCGATGAGGACCCTTCAGCACTGATCAAAGAATGGTCTGGGTTGGCAGGAACCTCTGGAGCTCATCCAGTCCAACCCCCTGCCAGAGCAGGACAGTGTCCAGGTGGATTTGGAATGTCTCCAGAGTGGGAGACTCCACAGACTCTCTGGGCAGCCTGTGCCACTGCTCTGCCACCCTCACCACCGATGATGGTATGTAGCGGGAGGTGTCCCTGACCATGGCGGGGGGGGAGTTGGAACCAGATGATCTTCAAGGTCCCTTCTGACCTAAACCATCCCGTGATTCTACGTAAGAAAGGACGGTTCCCTCTGCATCCTCAGAGGGCAGAGATGCCCACCTCCCATAGGCTTTACTGTCTTTAAAGACTAAAACACAGGAAAAAAAACAGCCTATCGCATTTTGTAAAAAAACACCACATTTTGTAAAAAAAACAAACAGGCATTAAGGAGGCCACACAGAACTCGGAGCGCAAGCTGATGTAATTTACCATTAGCATATTATAAACACCTCTTCAACCCTTCTAACCAGGCAAAGGCGGGTTTCACAGCGAAGCCACCTCAGATAAGCTCCTTCCAGTCAGGCAGGTGAGAACACACCGCCCTGACAAACCGCTTCAGGGAGGGCTGCCCCCACCCTCTGCCCCTCCACAAAAGTCACGTATAGCGCTAAAGTATACCTCAGACTTCTCAAAAAAAAAAAAAAAAAGTTTGTCCCCAGAGCCATAGATGAGCTGATTCCAAAACAAAGATCACAGCCTGACAGAAATTCTCCTGATACTGGATATTGGGGACACTGTCCAAACTCAAGACACCAATGTCAACGTCTCACTGTGAAAATTCTAGGTTTGCACCAAAACTCAAATATTGAACCTAACTGAAAAGAGAAGGAAACTACTTTAAGTCATTTGATTTATTATTTTTTTTAAAGTAAATTAAACATAATAAACAATAATAACTGGAAACTAGCACATTCTTTTCCTTGAGAAAAAGCACAGGGGGTGGAGAGAGGAGAAATTTCACACAGGAACGTCAGCAGTGGCTCTGGAAAATGTCATGCTACAGGTGGTATAAATGTAAATGAACACATGGTACTCTGGAACAGGAACTTAATGTTTGGGGTTTTTTTCTTTTCTTTCTTTCTTTCTTTCTCTCTTTCATTTTTTTTTAAACTGTATGGATTTATTTTGAATACTGAGACTGCTGTCTGTAAAGTTACAAAGTTATGGGTCACTGGAGGGACACTCCACGACTAATAGTTTCACCCAGGTGGCTCAATATCTGTGAGGTTTTCAGCAAGTTTAGAAGAGTCCCTGCTGATTCTCATGACATTTTTCTTCCTGTCACCTCTTACGTTTAACTGTGTGTTCCCTGTTCTCCTCAGGAGAGTAGCTCCTGACAGAGCTACATGCTCCTAAGTCTACACACGTTTCCTCTTTATTCCTGCCTGGGCC
>NW_009648640.1:1197032-1203597 GCF_000708025.1 Charadrius vociferus
CCCGAACAAGGGGCGGTTTGTGAGCGGTTCGTAGCGCTCTTCTCCCTCGAGTGCTCCTCTCCTCTCCCGTGTGCTCCTCTCCTCTCCCGTAGGGCTCCGTGCGGCGGGCAGGAGGGCACGGCCTGGGAGAGGGGCTGCCAGCAGGCGGGGGCGATGGAGCAGAGCCGGCCTCCCCTCCCTGCCCACACTTTGCCTGCCAGCTTCGCCTAGGCACGGGTGGCCTTCGTGGAGGTGGGTCTTGGCGTTCTCTCTTGAGTCATCCGGTCACCGACTAGCTCCGTGTCAGTTCTGGGCTGAAATGTGAGCGATTAATGAAGTTTTACAACATCCTGAAACGGAAAGCGATACTGTCTTGTGCATGTTTGACCATAGGGAGATCCTCCGGTGACGCGGACGAGAGAATCCCAAGCATGACATTTCCAAATTCAGTGCTAATATTCTTGATTTTGTTCCGATGTGTCACATCTTCAGCTGGTCAAATTGCTCAGCTCTAATGAATTTTCCAAATAATTTAAGCCTCAGTTTCTGCTTGGAAATTATGAGCAAAACACTAAGATTTGCAGTGGGTGCATTATTTGTAAGGCCTTACTGAAAAGTTGGAGCAGACAAGTTTCCATATCCCTTTTTTTTTTCATTAGAAGCTGTTCTCAGCTACTTTCCAGTCTCCACCCACCCCTGCTGTCCACCAACACGGCTTCAGCTCTTTGGATGGAAGATAGAATGAAAGAACAGTGAATAAGCAGTGAGGAAACTTAACGCTCACAGCAAGTTGGTTTTCTCTCTTTTCTTCACCTGTGCACATTTGAACACGAGATAAGTCTGGAAAAATGTAGTTGCTTAAATGCTCTTGTGTCTTCTCCAGAGTGCAGAAAATCCTGTTTCTTCATTCCGCTCCACTCCACGCTGAAACACGTGGTAGCCTCATGGGCAGATGCAGGTGGGATAGAGCTCTGGAGGTTCAGCTCTGGCTCTATATTCTTTGTGAGCCCAGCATACCAACGGAGGCATATCTGTCAAATATAAGGAGAGAAGGCTGAAAGAGTTCTTTGTTCATCCTCAGTGGGAGCTGGGTATGAACATCTGCTCCCTATCAGTTTGTCGGTCACCTCTGTACAGATGGAGGCAAGATGCACCAAAGCTGGCGCTGATGCCGCCCATTCCTTGGTGATGGCTCGGCTTGGCCAGGCCCGAGGGTGCTCGGAGAAGGAATTGATGCTCCCAGGCACTGAGGCAGGGGGTGACAGCTCCATCACACAGCTCACATGGAAAATTCGCCTGCATCCAGCTATGTTAGGAATGTGGAAACTTTAACACACATGGAACACTTACTCATCATGACGGCAGAGCTTCCATCAGCACGCTTCCCAGTAATATCAGGTTTAGATGCTTTGTTTGTCCTTATGGTCCGGAGGCTGCCAGCATCACCCAGCTAAACCCTGGGGCTTTTGGGTTGCCCTGCAGCGCTTTGGACACTTGTGACAATCAATAAGCTACAAGACACCCCTGCCTGCTCTGAAACCGCCTGCTTGTTGTCATTCCTTGGGGAAGCTGTTCCAGATATGTTAATCCCCGTAAAACTATTATTCATGTCATACTCTTAAGTTTAATGCCTTTTCCCATATCTTGATAACTCGGGGGATAACACAGTGGGGGTTAACATTTCCATCGGTATTTTTCACACGCAGTCTGGATTTTGATTTATAAGGCAAGAGTTTCGTGCTTTGCTTAGTTCAAATTCCCCATTTTTCTTCAGTCCCGATTCCTTCCTAGACTTTCACAGTTTCTCCGCTTTCCATCCGAGAAAGCATTATGCGTATATTAATAACATATACAATCTAGTATTATCTGCGGTAATGACTACTGATCTAGTATAAGATTTTATGGGAATATCAAAACACATTTTTCTCCTCTCACAAGTAATCTGCCTGAACACTTTCTATGACTATAATAAAACAGCTGAGAACAAGTGCTTTTAGTATCAGAATGACTGCTTGATGATTTAAATCTGAAATTGCCACCAGAATATCTCTCCCTGCAATGCCAACTACCAAAGCATCTGTGGAAAGTATTAAACATATACATAAAACATGAACCTTACACATCCCATTCCCTCCTCCTTTCTGCGAGTGTGTGTGTGTGTAGCTAAATGGGACGTACATTAAAAGAACATTATTAAGGTTTAAGGTCAAACACTTGTGTATTAGGAAATGCGTATTTCCTGTGTGTCGGAAACGTGGGCTCCCTTGTGAGTATGCGGTGGTAGTCATTAATTTCACGATCACGTATTATTTTTTCCCGAGAACCTATTCAGCCCACAGAGCGATATTGTCACCTTAACGAGCAGCTATTCAGAAACATCTGCACTTCTCACAGGCCAGTGTGTAATCCGTGCCTCATTTAGGGACGCTATTCAGAACCTTCTTCTGAACACATACCCGTTTGTTATCTCTTCTATGGGACTTACCGATGTCATATTTGAGTTCTTGGCAGATGAAAAGAAATTATTTCTCGCCGCTGCCTTATGAGATGACATGATCTGAGGAGGCCTGTTTGGCAGACGAGAAGCAGTAAGGTCACAAGGACCCGCTAATTCTGGTTGAGCCTCGGTTCATTCCCAATTCTTAACGTTGCGTGGCACCGCAGGTGTTTAGAGCAGAGCTCCTGCTGCTTTCATGTGTAGCTGTGAGGGGGTGGGACTTAAAATCAGAAAGCACTGCCCCACATTGTCTGCGTAGGGAATAAAAAATTCCCACTTGGGGAAAAATAGGGTTCGAGTGGTTCGACCGCCGCTGGGACTGGAGCTTCGGCTGCCAAAACCAAACCCGAATTTTCTTCTCTTCTAATGAGGTTTTAAAATCGACAACGGGAGGATGTGAATGAACATCTCCTGTTTCGTGGTGTTGGTACAATAATATGCAGGAACAACGGCAGTTGTGAAAATAAATGCTAATTAACCCTGAACTGAGACCAGAATGCATCTTGATACTCTTATAATCTGTATATGTACTCTTATAAACTGTATTTTGGCATTTAGAAGTCTGGCCATAACTACACTACCATGAAAGAATGACATAAATTCGTAAAATTAGTTCAAGACATCAGTGACTCTCCCTCGCTTGTTTGACAGTTCGTTGAGTGCTACGGCTTAGCTGGGAAATAAAGCTCAGCTATTCCAGGTTTCAGGAGCTGAGGGCAACGCTTTAACAAAGCTATAAGCACACTCAAATGATTTTAAAATCCCTTAATCATTTAGGGAGGATTTTAAGACGGAGGGCGAGGTATTTTAAAATACTGACCGTACTGCAATTATCCATGTGCAGGCAGGAATCCCATATCCCACGCGAGCCCTGGTGCACTGTTGCGCAGTGCCCGCAGCTCCGCAGCGCGCCTGCTCCTGGGCTGTATCCTCGGGGACTGTTTTAAGGCATTTACTCACATAGCGCCAGCGGGATGGTGGGTGTGTTGCTCTCCCCCCTTTACGGACGGGTAATACAGTGGTTAAATGCTTTCTGCAGGAACACACATGGAGTCTACGGCAGCACCAGTGAAATGAGGACGTGGGGGAGCTGATCACCCTATTCCCGCGTTTGTTCTCCTCGCAACATAGCACCCAGCTAAGGAGGCTCCGTGGAAGCCGTAAAAATTATGTGGATTATTCACACATATTCACATTCACCCTCAGCAAGTTTGCCGATGATACCAAGGTGTGTGGTGAGGTAGACATGCTGGAGGGGAGGGATGCCATCCAGCAGGACCTGGACAGGCTGGAGAGGTGGGCATTGGCCAACCTCATGAAGTTCAACCAAGCCAAGTGCAAGGTCCTGCACCTGGGTCGGGGCAATCCTAAGCACAAATCCAGACTGGGCAGAGAATGGCTGGAGAGCAGCCCTGAGGAGAAGGCCCTGGGGGTGCTGATTGATGAGAAGCTCAACATGAGCCGGCAATGCACAGTCACAGCCCAGAAGGCCAACCGTATCCTGGGCTGCATCACAAGAAGTGTGGCCAGCAGGTCAAGGGAGGGGATTCTGCACCTCTGCTCTGTTCTGGTGAGACCCCATCGGGAGTACCGCATCCAGCTCTGGAGCCCCCAACATAGGAAAGACATGGATCTCTTGGAGCGGGTCCAGAGGAGGGCCACAAAAATGATTAGAGGGCAGAAGCCCTGTCTCTCCTATGAGGACAGGCTGAGAGAGTTGGGGTTGTTCAGCCTGGAGAAGAGAAGGCTCTTAGGAGACCTTAGAGCCCCTTCCAGTCCCTAAAGGGGCTGCAGGAGAGCTGGGCAGGGCAGGTAGTGATAGGACGAGGGGAAATGGCTTCAAACTGGAAGAAGGGAGATTTAGATTAGATATTAAGAAAAAAATTTTCACTCTGAGGGTGGTGAGACACTGGAACAGGTTGCCCAGAGAAGCTGTGGCTGTCCCATCCCCGGAGGTGTTCAAGGCCAGGTTGAACGGGGCTTGGAGCAACCTGGGCTGGTGGGAGGTGTCCCTGCCCAGGGCAGGGGCATTGGAACTCAATGATCTTCAAGATCCCTTCCAACCTAAACCATTCTATGATTCTATCTCTTAATTCTGTCTCTGGAAAATCTTGATGTTTTGAGACTAGGAAAATGTGTCTATTAGGACCCAGACAACAGTATCTGGGGCCACTTCTTGCAAGGGGAAGGAGTTGGGGTTCAGATACACTCCCAGTGAGGCTTACAGCCGCTTGACCTTCTTATCCCACCAGCTGGGGACCTACCTCATATCAAAACTTCCCTGAAGCAGAACTTATTCCTCTTGGGTAAATACATCTAAACCAGGAAAACTCCTGGAAAAACACAGTAAAAGTATCTCATGCAAATCCGACGTTAGCTGCTTTGCTGTTCCATTATGTATGATTTGTTAGTGCTCGCAGGAGGAGCAAATTGCACGTCGGGGGTGTTCTGCCATCCATGAAATCACGTGCAGCTCAAGGACGTTTCCTGCTGTAGGATGGTATAGGGAACAGCCTTCAGTGAGCAAGAACACATGTGAGAAGCCAAAAATCAGCATTCAGAGCTCACAGCATCAGTATTTTGTCTAAATTCCTAATGCTGTTGTGCATTCCTCACTTGTACGAAATCAGCACAAACATCTTCTGAAGTACTTCTATCCGCAGACATCAAAGAGTACGAGTCCTTAATCCGGACGACAATACAGGATTGAATTTCAACAAAAAGGAGGAATTGTTTTCAGATTTATTTTTTTCAAAGCCCCATCCAAATTTGAAGAAGCATTCAGAGTTGTATTAAATTGATCTGGATCTGAACTCTGATCTGAACCGGGCTGATCTGAACATCCATTGAAATTTGTGGAGAAGATCCTATTGAATTTACTGTGCTTTGGCTCAGAGTGAAATGATTTCTGGCTGTTGTTTGAGAATACCCCGCAGACAAAAAGATTTCATTTTCAGTTCCTGGAGGTTAATTATGGAAATTCGTTATAGTGGATCAGCAGTTCAGTTGCTGGGGAGACAGTAAAACTGTTTGGTATGAAATTCTAGCCTAGAGCTGGATAAAAATTTTCTGACAGAATGGGTTTCCATCAGAAATATTGATATGCTGAAGGCAAAATGTTTTGCAGAACTGCTTCGATTTCTGTTAAATTTGGTATTAGAAAGTTGTGGATACGAAGCTCTCCAGTAAGGTTGCACTCTTCTGTTTTAGCCTTTTTTTAATGAGACATTCCATTCCAAGGTTTTCTTATAATTTTTTTTTTTTTTTTTAAATATATAAGAAATGTGTAAACTTGAACATTTGGCTTTAGTCAAGGGATGGATTTCATTTCACGGGGAATTTAGCAATCCTTTTATCCCATTTTGGGGTGGAAAAAGCAAGTCAACTTGTGTAATCCCCAATTCTCACCCAGCGGGCGCTGGGCGGCCGACGGCCGGAGCTGGGAACAGCTTCCAGGGCAGAGTGAAGTGGGTTAGGTCAGTACTGCGTGTCCTTACCCATTCCTGTGAACTCTGCACTTCACAGGGCTTTCCTGAAGGCAAAGAGGCTTTAAATTATTGCTGAAGAGCAGAAAGGACCCAGCAAATAATAAATACTTTTTTTTTTTTTTTGGCTGCAGTACCACCAAGGCGGTTTAATTGTCCCGAGGAAGTTAAAACTCTTTCTGCTCTCCTCGAACTGCTGCCGGCTGGAGCTGTGCTCCCCACCCCTTCATACCATACCAAGCCTCAAATATTCGGTGAACCAAAGCTTTTCTGGCTGCACAGACATACTTGTAATTCTTGCCCATGTGAATGAGTAACAGCAGCGTCCGGGGCAGCGGCGCAGACCCTCCGAAACATAGCAAACATTTTTTCGGTGCCATTTGAAACTCTTAACACGCTTCGCTGTTGATTTTTATTGTTATTTTCTGTCCCATAGGCATGCCCTTTCCCACCATAAAGTCGCGGGGCCGAGTTCTGCGCTGAATTTCTCCACTCATGAGGCTTGTGAAGCTGGTAGCTTTTGCCTCGCGGGCGAGCAGTGCCAGGCTGTGATTAATCTGGCTCCGATCTGCAGAAAAACCTCAGGAATTTTATGGGGGAAAGC
>NW_009648640.1:1203609-1206295 GCF_000708025.1 Charadrius vociferus
CGGAATGGCCACGGGCACCCACGCGGGCAAACCACCCTCCAGCTTGCCCCGAGCAGTGACGGCCAGCAAGTGGTGGGTTTGGCATGTATGGAGCCCAGCGAAGAGCAGAGAGGAGAAATCCTTTGCCAGAAGCAGCGGTGAGCGGTGCGTTTTGCAGTGCCACGTGGGGATTCAGGAGATGCAAGGGCATCCATGGGAATTGGGCAGTTAAATCACAGAATCATAGAACTGTTTGGGTTGGAAGGGGCCTTAAAGATCATCCAGTTCCAACCCCCCTCCCCTGGTTGCTCCAAGCTCCCACCAGCACAGGTTGCTCAAAGCCCCATCCAACCTGGCCTTGAACACCTCCAGGGATGGGGCAGCCACAGCTTCTCTGGGCAACCCGCGCCAGGGGATCACCACCCTCACAGGAGAGAAAAATTTCTTCCTAATATCTAATCTGAATCTACTCTCTTTCAGTTTAAAACTGAAATCTCTGGCCCAAAATAAGAGTAGCGAATGTTCAACCTTATTAAACATCCTCCTAGCCAAACATTGGAAAAGCAAAAGCCGATAGCGCAAATTTCCCCCAAATTTCTAATTAACCAAAATTTTTGAGGCAGCTCCCGCATGGCCACAGCGGTTGGCACTGAGGGATTATTGCTTCTGGAAGAGGCGCTCTCAAAGGCTATTTGAGTGGGGCTACGGACCAGAGCTGCAACGCAAAACTGAGATTTAAACCAAGCCCCCGGGTCAAATAGGACATTTCTAGGTCATGGTGACCCTGGCTTTGATTTTCACTCACGCTGCCTGCAGCCAGGAAGACGAAATGCAGAATTTTGCTCCATTTCTTTGCTTGCTTCGAGATGCTGGAGTGCTGCATGGAGGGATGCAGTATTTCACAGAATCACAGAATCACCTCCCTTCTAGTGGGAGGTGTCCCTGCTCATGGCAGGGGGGTCGGAACTTGTTGATCTTCAAGGTCCTTTCCAACCTAAACTGTTCTATGATTCTATGATGAATGGTCAGGGTTGGAAGGGACCTCTGGAGATCATCTAGTCCAACCCTCCTGCCAGAGTAGTGCCTGGAGTGTAGAAAGCATGAGTGTGGATGGATAGATGGATGGATGGATGGATGGTGGGCAGCGGGCTGGAGGTCCCACAGCTCCCACTGCTGTCGCGCCCCGTGGCGAGAGCCTGGCCCACCTAGAGAGCTCCTAAAGCAGAATAAGCTGAAAAAGTGTGAACATCCATGGGTCGCACACGCTTTCACTCCCTTCAGAGAGAGGGAAATGCGAGGCTAATTAGGCAAGTGTTGGGTGCAGCAGGTTTCACACACTTTCCACCCTGAGATTTCCATAGACGAGGGAAGTTAGTCGCTCTAATTAAATGACTCAGAAAAGACTAACTGGTCTTCTAACGCATTTTGTATTTGGTTTTGTAGTTAGGTGTTTTCGAATGAATGATTCAAAATGTTAAATCTCTTCTTCCTACACTGCTGTTTACTAAACAAAACAAGTTTTATGGGAAGGTTACAGAAACCAAGAGCTTCTGGAGCGGCTTCGCTTTATTTGCAGCGTGGTATATGGTAATAGAAGGGTTGGAAGGGACCTGCAGGACGTCGCTGCTCCATCCCTTCACCTCCAAATCCCACAGAGCAGCGTGTGGGCTCCGTGCTGGTGAGACAAGGACTGCGGGGCTTTCCCAGCACCCGGCAAGTGTCGCTGGGTTGGTCTGCATCACTCCGGGCTCCGTGCGGTGGATTCCCCTTTGCCTGTCCGGGGCCAGAAACAGACTGGCAGCAGCAGCAGGATCCAGCGTAAATCCCTCCAAAACTCTCCCTGCCTATATAGGATGCATTACAAATTCATTACTTAGCTTAGTTATTTCATATGGAAGGCAAGACTGAGCAATAAGAACCAAATCCCGTCCTTAGATAAAGCCATTACATCAGCATGCGCAGAGCGGTCTGGGAGCCTCGAGGAGCCCAGAGCTGTGCTTTGCCTTTTTGCATAAGCCCGTGCTCAGCACATCCAGGTGAGCGGCTGCGCACGCTGGGCTGGGTATTAACCCACAGGTTGGATTTCAGCTGGAACATGTATTTGCAAAGTCAAAGGAAAGCCTCATTTTTTTCACCATAAAAGGTAAGGAGCAAAATTCCAGAGCTGAATTTACATGTCCTGCCTGCTCCTCAACGTGGGAAAAGAATGCTGCGTCCTCCCACGTATCTGCTTCCCATCCCAGGTCTTCCTCCCTCTCTCCGACTTGCCCGTGCAAGTCAAACCTTTTCTGCCATGAGCCAACAATTAATTATAAGTATATAATAACCTTTCATAAAGAAAGATACATGCAGAAACCGGGGCTCGTTCCCTCGATGCTTCCATAGTTTTTTTCCTGTTGTATTTTCCAAATTAGTTGGAGCGGCCCGTAGTTTTCACAGGTCTGGGGGGGACATGTGACACGGGAATTTCTCCTGACCTCCTGCCTAATAAATAATGATGGGGAGAGAGGATTATCCAGCAGCCAAGCTTGTTCACGCCACAGTGTGGAGGTTTGGGGGGCTATTCCTGGTGGGAATAGGATGCCCGTGCGGGGTCAGCATCCCTGCGAGGGTGCTTGGGGCCAGAACCACCGCATTGCTCTGCAATTCTAGTCCTGGGAAATTCAGCAGGGGACAGGCGGTAAATCTCAAAAAAAAAAAAAAAAAA
>NW_009648641.1:0-244 GCF_000708025.1 Charadrius vociferus
ATTTGGGCTATGAAATCAGTGCTGGACTTTGGGACAGGCCCGAAAGAGACAATATGCCAAACTCCGAGCCCGCAAACAGTGAAAAGAGTTACGAACTTTCCTGGGGATGACTGGGTGGTGTCGGCTGTGGATTTATAATTATGGGTTGCTTGTCAAGCCCCTATATATACTAACAACTGCTGAACAGAAACCCCTTAGGTAGACTAAAGAGACTATACAGGCCTTCGAAGCGCTAAAAAAGGAG
>NW_009648641.1:1785-16419 GCF_000708025.1 Charadrius vociferus
AGAAAAGGGGGGTATCGATATTTATTGGTGTTAACTGATACCTTTTCAGGTTGGCCAGAGGCATTCCCTACCAGGATAGCCAAGGCTCGGGAGGTAACCAAGACATTAATACAAGAAATAATACCACGCTTTGGGTTTCCAGCAACCATATCTTCTGATAGAGGACCCCATTTCATCTCAAAAGTAGTACAACAAATCAGCCATCATTTGGGTATAGATTGGCAGCTTCATACTCCATATCGCCCTCAGTCAAGCGGCCAAGTAGAAAAATGAACCACTTAATCAAACAGCAGATTGTGAAATTGGGACAGGAAGCTAACTTGGCCTGGCCTCAGTCTCTTCCCTTGGCTCTTTTGCGTATCCAAACTAAGCCAAGAGCAAAGGAAGGACTGAGCCCTTTTGAAATCTTGTATGGACGACCCTATGGAATACAGAAAGGGATGTCCACACAAGTTGGGGATGAAATCATGACCTCCTACATGGTGGCATTAGGCAAACAACTCAGCAAAATTGAGAAACATGTGGTTGGAACTCAAAGTAGGGGTTTAGATGGGCCTGTACATAATATACAACCTAGAGACTATGTATATATAAAGTCTTACAGAAAAGACTTTGGAGCCGCAGTGGGAAGGACCATTCCAAGTACTCCTCACATACTTAACGGCAATCAGGATCAAGGATCAGAATGCCTGGATACATCACACCAGGGTGAAGGAAGCACGAAGGGTATGGACTTCTGAAATTCAGGGACCTTTGAAACAGACTACAAAGGTAAAATGTGGACCAAGATTTGCTTGTATTTTGTCTGTCTACACATAATTAGCATGGTAGCTCGGCAAAGAAATTCTTATGTTCAATTAACACAAAATATTACTCAGATCATAAACAAGATAATACCACTCTTAGGAAGGATTCCCCAGCCAAATGGGGCCAAAAACTAGAAATTAAAACCATAACAACTAACATTACTGGAGATCGTTGCCTGGTGGGCTCAGGGAAATGTACGTTTGTTGGAGAATGTCTAAATTGTAATAGGTCCATCTCAATGAATGTTACTAATATCAATTTAGCCTTCCGGCTGCTAAATTATACTGGCCTTCCAGTACCACTTGGAACAGGGTGGTATTGGTTGTGCGGCACTACAGCTTGGAAGGTTTTACCTCTAGGGTGGCAGGGAGCATGTACTTTAGGCACCTTAGTTCCTAATATCACTATCATAGATAAAGCGACACAGATTCCCAGGAAAAAGCGAAGTACGACTCTAAACAGAGATCGAAGAACAAGCAACCCTTTGACAGAGAGACCAACTGCTTTCCACATCTTTGCCCGATGGTTCATTCCCTGGTTAGGTGTGAGTGAACTAGAAAAAGCAATAGGGAACATCTCAACTGTAGTAGAGAACATCAAGAAAAAAGACTATAGATGCTATCACAACTATACAAGAAGAAACTTCAAGTTTGTCATGAGTGGTACTACAAAATTGTATGTCCCTAGATTTGTTGTTAGCCTCACAAGGAGGAGTAGGCACAATAATTAATGCCAGCTGTTGTGTGTATGTAGATCAGAGCGGACGGGTTACTGCAGACTTGCAGGAAATCCGGGACCAAACGAAAATCTTACATAGAGTGAGCAAAGATGATACCTTGTGGGGATTTTCTGAGCTTTGGAAAAACTAACCTCTTGGTTACCAAACCTAATATGGCTGAAACAATTATTTGTTATAATGATTATACTTGTGATTTTGTTTGTAGTTCTTTATTTAATGGTCCAGTGTGCCCTATGGTGTTGTCAAAACACAGGTGACTCTTATAGTGAATGGAAGAAGAATCAATTATGATAGAAATTAGAGTCTAACAAGTATTCTGAAAAAATATAAAACCATTATGTTAAAATATAGTAATATAGTGTTAGAGTTAGGAGTAGTAAAAGAATTTACTATTTTTTTTAGAAAAAGCGGGCCTGAGTCAGGGATAGTAGTAGTGAAATAACTTAAAAGGCAGGCCTGATAAAACCCATGGGTAAATGTTACTGAGAACTAGACGAAGCAAGGAGTCTTGTAACATTGCCAAGGACAGCTCCTGATAACGGACAAGAACATGTCTCGAAAAGCAGTTGAAACCAACCCTGCGGTCTGGACAAAGACCAGAAAAGAACTGAGTCTGCGCAAAGACAAAAGGTTACTTGCGGTGATGAAGAGGAATCATCAGCCTTCATCCTCACGACCCTCAACGACCACCACCAGGAGGCACTGCGCAAGCGCAGTTGGGAGGAGTTTATGAAAATGATTTCTTAGAGCTAATTTTAATACGAAGCGGGGACAGGTCATGTATATGTATAGGCGTATTGGGAAATCTCATGATTATGTAATCAAATAATATATATATTTGAGAAAGCCGCTGCATTAGGTGCGCACAATTGTGGTGGGGCAACCCCCCATGCTGCCCAGCGCTGAATAAAACATACCTACTTTACAACTTTCTAAGTTGTGGAGTCTACTTTCCGTACGTCACAGAGCTGTTAAATTTTGCAAAGATATATTTCTTCCTTCTCTCAGAGTAAAAAGAAAAGCGTCTACCTGTAGATTATATGCACTTTTTAGTGTATTAATTTGTCAAGTTTTAACTGTTCTCATCTAAATAGTTGTCTATTTGCTGTACAAATGAAGAGCTATATAATTGTTCTATTCAACATTCAACTAAACAAAATGACTGTGTGTTAAGAGGAAAGAGGAGGAGGAGAAATAAGCTAATGTATTATATCGATTAGCATGAGAACAAATAATAGAGGGTAAGAAAGTGGGTGGCCATATTTCATCACTTAACGAGTCTGTTACCTAGGAAACAAAAGACCAAATGATTGCATAAATGACCCTATGCCTGTGGATTGATGAAATTATATAGGACTGCAATTTATGCAGAACAAGGAAGTAGATTGTCAGAGGCACTGTTTATTATGCAAAATAAAAAGCCTAAAAGGCCTATTTTCATTGTGATGAGTTTTAAAGCATTTATTACCTAAGTCTTCTGTCTTTATTATCTAACTTTCTGACCTAACAAAACTATGCGATAAAAACTAACTAGTCACCCCATCCGACTGATTAATCACCCTTTTTAAAGACTCCTGTAGAAGACACTAATCATTGACTGAACTCCAGCTCTCATCAGCAGGACTCGGGTTGATTCCAACAGATAGCCAGATGGTATTGTTAGGACAGCATTTCTCTACTAACACAGAGTTCATTAATCTGCTATGTCTACTGCTTTTGCACCAAAGGCAATCCAGTTGAAGAAATCATACTGTGTCCTCACATATGATGATGAACAGATATCACTCATTAATTTTACAGTAGAAAAAGCTGGTAATGAACCATCTGTTATTCATATAAAAATCTTTGTAAAAATTAATCAACAAAACAATGATAGTGTTTGCTACCTCTTGACGAAATAACCCTGAGGAACTCAGAGAAACACTTGCAAGAATTCAAAGGATATGTTTATTCAATGCAGTGCAATTAGCTTCTTTAGATGCGCTTATCATCACCAACTTCCCAAAGCTTTAGGAAGTTTTGACTGTTTCCAGTCAAAATCCTCCATGGTCCTCTAGCATCTTCTAGCATACTATTTATTTTCTGTACGAATAAAAAACTTCAGGTATGCTTAAAATAAAGAGGGGAATACTTTTATTTGGAGAAAGATGTGACATCTTATAGCAACCAATTTCTGTTACAATGCACTGGGCAAATTCACTTCTGGTGTAAAGACAGAATTTACCAACTTCAGTTTCAGTGGAATCTCTTCCATGAGATATCTTAGAAGAAATAGTATGTTATAGCCCTGATCGTGAGGTGTTTGTAGGTCATATTTTATTACCTGGAATATATAAAATGATAAATAGATTATATCATAACCATCTGTCAAATGCAAGGTAAAATATTGAGAGGTTGGAGAACATCACACAGGAGAAGGGGGATGCGTTCTCTGTGACTCGTGGAGAACCCACACTGGAACAGGTTTATACTGGAGGACAGTAATCTGTGGAAGGATCCATGCTGTCACAGATAGTGAAGGACTGTAGCTTGTGGGAAGGACCCACACTGCAGCAGGGGAAAAGTGTGAGGATGGAGGAGCAGCAGGCAGGAACTTTTATGGTAGGTGGAGTTTATTTTTTGTCTTTGTTTCTCACCATTCAACTCTATTTTAATTGGCAATACATTAAATCAATTTTCCCAAGTCATTCTGGTTTGCCCATGACATGAATTGGTAAGTAATGTCACTGTCTTTATCTTGACCCATGAGATTTTTCATTTTATTTTCTCCTCTGTCATATTGAGGAGAGGGCAGCTATGTGGGGATCTGGCAGCCAGCCAAGGTTAATCCACTATACATCCTTTATCGGACTCCACTTACGCACTTTAGGCTTGTAATGTGAGATTCTCTACGTCAGTGCCTTTCAAATAAATTTTGTATTGCAGCCATAACTTTGGCAGTAAAAGTCAAGAACTAACTGAAAATTAAGAACACATTCACATCATGTTCATGTACGAGTTTGTTGATGCCTGTACATGACTTTAATTACACTCATGCAGAAGTTTAAAGCAAAGCAGCTATTTTCACTAGCTCTTTAATATGCATTTTAATCCTTATTGCAAAATACTTTTTTTTGTTTCTTGTTTAGGAGAATTCACTTCAGAAGTGTGTTTCAGCTGAAAGAAAAAGAACTCAGAAAAGGTGACATGTTTTCACAGGAAGTTAAATCAGAGCTACTTTGGATCATTTCCCCAAAGATAATATAGTGAATAATTTAACACATTTGTAAGCCAACCCACCTTAAATGTTTTTGAAAGTCAAATTGTAGTTTCTAAGTTTCTAAAAAAAAGTTAGATGAAATCCATAAAAAAAGTTTTTATCTTTTCACTCTTTATGTCTGAAACTGTCTTCTTGTTGTAGGCTGTAATCTTACTTTCATTTCCTGGGAGATTTCCATCCACTCCAGTCCCTTCTTACTTATGAATCTCTCCTCTAGTGTTAAAAGGACAGCTTTATATGTAGCGCATACTGAACCAGACAAGGCAACTGTGGAAAGTCAGACCTAAGAACACAACTGGTTTTAGAGGGATCAGTGTCAGCTATAGGATCCCTAAAAAAAAAAAAAAAAAAGAAAAAAGAAAAAAATATCCCTGCCACTGCAGTGGAGACCTGAGGATAGGAACAAGCTAATAGGGACAAGGGAATACTGCAGAAGCTACTACATGCCACTAAATGTGAAAATAGAGTCTTCTTGAATACAAAGTCCAATCTGCCAGTAGAAGACTAATACAGGATTTTGCCGCCTCTATCTTAAGAGACAAGCTGTGGATTAAATTTAATTTCATATATGTCAAATGAAGAAAAGAAAAATCATCAGATTAGTTAAGGATGAACAATATTAGATAACTTTATTAGCCAGACTTCCAAAACTCCAATCAGTACTTCAGGATGTAGGAACAAAATGAACAGAATTTAATGCTATGCAAATTGTCAACTTGCAAACAAAATAAAATGTCTACTAAATATTTTACAAAGATATTTCTATGGTGTTCATCTAAGTCTGTTAGCATTACCGAAACTACGTTAAGCCTCAATGATACTCATGAAGTTGATTGCATCCAATAGTGGTATGGTGGATATATGATATCTGGTTCACTTGTACTGCAAGTTATTGGTAGGTATAAGAAAGTTAAAACTTAGTATAAGTTAAAAAATCTGCCATGTATGTATAGACTTAAACCTGTACATATAATTTCTATCAATCTGGAGATTGTCTACCTCACTGGAGCCGGAGAATAGCAGTTATAATCACAGAATCACAGAATGGTCAGGGTTGGAAGGGACCTCTGGAGATCATCTAGTCCAACGCAGGGTCACCTACAGCAGGTTGCATAGGATGGCTAGAATAATTTAGTTTAGAAGGGACTTATGAAGGCCTTTCTTCCAATCCCCTGCTCAAAGCAGGGTTAACTTCTGAGTTATTTCAGATTTCACAGAGTTTGTCCAATCAAGGTTCAAAAATCTGCAAACACGGAGACTGCACAAGCTCTCTGGGCATTGTTTCATTACCATCCTCATTGTGAAGAGCTGCTGTAAGAAAGCTACATTTAATATATACATAAATGTACAATATATACTACTACTATAAACCTGATAATGTTAAGAACATTTACAACCAGCTTTTGATTAATCTTCTTCCACAATCTAAGCTATCAATTAACTATTTCTGTCCTCTTTCCAGTTCAACATTCAAGAGATTAACATTCCTTTGTTTATGACTGACATAAAATTTTCTTTGGTTTTGGTTATTTTAATTTTTATTGCATGTTCTGATTCCTTACTTGGAGCAGCTAGTCTTTATTCCTATGTGACTTGCTGTAAAGAGAAGGCAGGTAGAAATATTCTTTTGGATTTCAGTTATAGGTTCTCATCTTAGACATCTAAGTTTTTTGATTTTCAACTATGCTTTCAGTCTTTAACACTTTAATTCATACACATACATACATGTCTCCACATTAAACCCAATTTTATAGATTTAAAATCCTTGGTAGATGAAACTATGGCAGAGTATATGTTGTGCAAGCAGTTATGTATTAAACTACTGACTTGCTATTTGGTTGGAACAGACAAGTTTTTCACATACATTTTCCATGATTCTTACCATCTCTTAATAACATTATGTCCTTTTGCAAGTAAATGGTTTTTCATCACACAGTTGCCACGTTTATACCAATAATGACTTTTCCTTGATGGCAGTAGTGGTAATGTCCACCCGCTCATCTATCTTTATCTGTTTGGGCCAGCTTATGGAACTGGATCGTAATTTAATGTTGGGTGATGATTAAACAGGCATTTAACTGTAAAACTGAACAGCAATCAAGGTGGAGGGGTACTGGCCTGGAACTGAAAAAAATGTGAAGGTGACCTAGAGCAGCAGAATACTGTCTGTGGGAGTTAACCACAAAAAAATGTGGGTTTGGAAGAGGTAAAAGGTGTGGATCCAAGAGTGACGTCACCACACCTGTTCTGGTCTGTTTCTCAAAACCCAGCATATCACTTTGCAAAGCAATAGAAGCACAATTTTTTTTTTTTTTTTTTTTTGTGTAGCAGGATGGAAAGTATAATAGGGAAGGAAGAGGAAAGCTGGCTGGTGTAATGGTTTGGCATAAGGAAACAAATAGCAAGAGGAAGACTGCCAGTAAAAAGAGCTTGAAGCAATCCTGTGAATATGTGTGGTTTGGCCATCATCCGTGACTTTACCAACCTTCCTTGCACCATCAGCCTTGGCAGTTCCAGTTTGGTAGTCTTTGACTCTTCAAACACTGCAGCTGGTCATAATGACAGGGAAATCTACTTTGAAAAAAAAAACAAAACACCATACTTCACCTTTCCATTTAAAGAGATAGACGTAAGCTGTTCTTACAAAAATCTGAAAGCACGCTAGGAATTAAGAACAAGCACAGACTAACAAGAAAGAGAAAACGTTTGCTTGCACTCAAGTAACTCACTCATTTCTACTAAGCTTCGGTAGACTGAAAGAAACAAACCAACAATGACACAGCTTTGGTTTTCCATTCTTTAACTTCAGTAAGACCTGCTTGAGTATGTCCATTTTATCCATTCTGCAGACCAGAAATATACAGATTTTTGAAGACTTTCTGTGAAGCAAGTGAAATAGAAGATGATAATGCTACCAAAGCAAAGTACAGCCAAAATAGATCTCTCAAAGTCTGTATGTTCAAAGGAATTGATATAGAAGAAATCTGATACTATTGTGTCAACTTTGAGAAGCAGATGTAGAATATATTCTGTACAGGTAATACATTATAATAAGAGTCTCCCATTTTCTTTGATGTGCCAGGAGAAACATCAATATTTCTCCTTGAGAATCCACAATTCATTATATGAAATATGGTACAATATTATTGTCTTCCTTCTTACCACATTTTCATTAAGAGTTAGTACTTTCCCTTCTATGGAAACTTGCTCATAAGAATTCAGTGTGATAGCTCAAATGTATTTTCCATTATCTTATGATTATTTTATTTGTTTCCCATAACTTTATTTCATATCAAACTAGCGTGCTTCCATTTACATCTGATCTAGTCAAATTATTCTTTCCATGCACACTAGCTCTGTGCCACACCAGTTCTGCCGTTCTCAGAGTATCTCTATAGAGCAAGCTTGCTAGTGAAACTTGCTGTAAAAGTAATGGCAGCAGGATCTTGACCTATGCTCAAATTGTTCTTTCCTCATGGATCCAACCAGTGAACTGGAACAGTCTGAAAACTGGAAGACTTGATTCTTTTGACAAGTTTTTCAAGCTCAATGCCCCAAAGACACAGTATTTACCAAGTTTATTATTTTATGGATGACTGCTCCACTGAAGAAAAAAATAAAAAACCTTTCAAATTAAACTACAAAACTGTCTTAAAAAGTGATACTACAATTCATTCAAAAAATGCTTGTTAAAAAACCCCAGTAAATATATTCAATGGTGAACAGCCATTGTAGCTTGTGATCAGATTAATAAATAGCCTGCATTATCTATGGCTGAAAGCCTTAGGTCATGCTCCTATTAAAAATCAAGTATTCTCAAATTGCTTTCAGATTTGCATTCATGAAAGTGATTTTTAACATGTAAGAATAAAGCATTTCCTTATCTTTATGATGCATTTTCAGATCTTCCATAAGAGGTATGCATGCAAACATAGTTTCTATTGGAAATACTCAAGTAAATGGCCATGCCTAATGAATCGCAAGTCACTCACTGAAGCATCTGGGGTTGACAAGTTGTTTTATAAATTATTCCTCTGCAGGGTGGGTATTCTTATGCCAGAACTCTTTACATTTTAGTGGTGACAGGGTCCATTAATTCTTGTGGTCAACTGGGTAGTGATTTCCAATTTTCCTTTAACTATTCATAAAAACATCAGTGTTATATTATTTTAAGTTCCAGGATGAACAAAAATTGTTTATACAGCATTAGAACAAACCTCACAGCTTTACAGTAATTTACCTTGTTCAAGAGATAAAATGTAATTAAACACGAGTTAATGTGAACCTAATCTCTGTGTCTGAGTCATCAGCAGATTATGAAACTGAGCCTTCAGGACAACAACTTTGATTTTACATTATTATCTTTACCTCTAGGTAGAACACCAACAAATCACACTTACTTTATCTCACAGCCAATTACTTGAACTCACAAAACTTCTTGAACAACTGGTGTTAACTGTTTAGGTTTGCCCCCAAAACCCAAAGATCCTTCAGTGTCATTAAGATCTAAACTAGATGCTCAGTAAAGCTTAATTTTAATTGACTTAACACTGAAATAACACCAGTGGAGTAATGTAATGCTGAAGATCCAGGTTCAACACCTACCTGATAACACAGCTTTTCAGAGAGAATGGATATTCAGCATCACCGAGAGATTAAAAATAGATTAAAGAAGAGGTTCCATTGTTAGGCTACTCAATATTACAGATATTATAAATCATGAAAGTAAGTAATGCCATCTGAAAACAATGCAGGGGAAAAAGCTTTCTAAAACCAAATTGTTACAGCAGGTGATATCTCAGAAAAAAAAATATGGAGAAAGTAAATCAGCATATGATAATTAATAAGAAGAGAAAATTTAAAGAATTTTAAATAATCTGAAGATTAAACTCTTATATCATCTTAACAGGATTAGGAATCCATTTATTAAGAAGAACCTGGCAGATTATCCTTACATTTACATGTCACCAAGAAATATTCTTTATGAACAGTAAAATGTCAAATTAGTTAAGAGCAGGACTTTGCTTTGTTATCTGAAGCTGCGTGAAGTTTTCTGTGTTTGTTCCATTTACCAGAAGATTTATTTCAATTGTTCACCCTGAAGGAGACTTCTAAAGGCACAATTGTCCACAAGGCACTAACTGCCAAAAGTGGTCAACATTTTCTGATTTAAGTACACATGAAATCCACAAAATGTTATGTATATTTTCAGAGGTTATGATCATCTTTAACAATTTAATTTAGTGCCCTCTGTTCCAATGAATAAATCTAGAAATTGAAATTTAGAGTAGCATGCTTCAACAGTCCCTCACATTGAAGTTTATGGGAATGGCAGGGAAGTTTTCATCAGTGGAATTCCAGTTACAGAATTCTTTTCCCACTGCTGGTCTATTTAAATACAAACCAACTGAATTATAAGGTACACAACTACATAGAGAGCAGGCAGGTAGCAATGTTTTACGAAGGACTAACTTGAACCAGTATAGGTTGATACATATGGTGAGATTTGTCTTTGAACTGCTCTCCAAATTTAGTCGTAAATAAAAACCATAAGACTTTCAAAATAATTTTTATTTTAAAAAGACAAACTTTGGAGAAGACATCAGCAAAATATGAGGTTAAAGCATGTGTTAATTACATCACTTTGCAAACATCCATGTGTGGATGAAATAAATTCTACACTTAATTACAAAAGGGGGAAAAATATCTATTTTAACAAAACCATGAATAAACAATTAGAATTTATGGATGGCATACTTTTAAATCAGTGTTCCTCAGTACTGTAGAATTTACGACATAGTGTCACTGGGTATGTAGACCTTGATATACTTGCATTCAAACGCAGTATAGAATCAGTCATAAAATTTCCCATGGCTAGTCACCTAAGAAAGCACATCATATTACATCTTGTTTGACAGAATTTCAGAACCAACTCTAATATTTTAGTGATGGGTCAAGAGAGAGCCATTTTATGGTTGCCTGCTATGGAAAGTGATGTGTGGCAGTTTGGTGATATATATTTTAATGTAAAAATCAGTTTCCGCTTCAGTACTTTGGAGCTCTACATGTTGAGTTCAATCACAGATATCTCAAGTGATTGAACCCTTACCCTACACTTAGCAGGTGACAAGAGTCATGAACTATTTCAGTACAGAGCGAGACAAAGAATGTGTGCTCACCCACAAAACATTTATGCTATTTTTCACTTTGTTAAATCTGAAATGCATTCCTTGCAACACAGAACGACAATGTTGAAATTCATCTCACAAATTCTTAACCCTTCTAAAGTGAGAAGCATAATTTATGAGAACAAGGAGGAGACATCAAAAAAGAAAGACTGATTATGATAGACCACCTTCAAATTTCCTGATGTCATCTTTCTACTTACTCAGCCAGATACTTCTCACCAGCATAAGACAAAAAGAAAACGTAGTCTTTATAAGGGCAAATAATGACATTAGCAAATGGCAATAGAAATAAAGCAAAATAGTGCATAACATTCCAGATGTGTTTTGTTGAAGTCTTCTCCCATCTTAGGAGAGAAGCAAAATCAAGAGTAAAAAAATGAAGCTGTGAGACTTTCTTATCTCTCTTAAAATTGGAATTAAGATGGGTATAGGACCATCTAAGGGTAATATTTTAAAGAAAGCACCTTTGGGATATATCTTGAGGTGCTGGAAGCAGATCAGTGGACCCCCGGGTGGGGTTGCAACAAGAGAAAATCTGATTAAATATTGTAATTAATGGTGGACATTGTATAAATTGGAAGAATGGGAAAAATGGCCCGCGAATGGCACTTTAAATTGTAATACTATGTTACAATTGATGTTATTTCTGAGAAGGGAGGAGATGAAGTGTTACATTACCCAGGATGGTACAGAAAATGTGGTATAAACTTGGCAGCTAGTGACCCTTTTGTTCTGGCTCTGGAAAAAGAGAAAGATAAAATTTTGAAAAGATGCTGCTTGCAGTATAGGACAAAGATGTCTTAAGGTTTGCGTACAAGGAGAGGATGACATTGAATTACTGGTAGCCCCGAATGGCACTTGGGACCCCGAAACAATGAACATGACGTACTAGGAACAGATAGTAGAGGGCACAGTCAGCAGGGAAATGGGTCTGTATTAGGAGCAGAAGTTAGGAGCAGTTTTAGGCCGATAGCAAGACGAACGAGAGGCAAACAGGGAGATGTTATGCAGGCTCTCCTGTGACAGGCAGTGGGAAATGAGGGACCGGTGAACAACTAACAGCAGGTTGATAGCGGTGTTAGTGGAAAATACTCGGGTTAAGGATGGTCAAAGAAAGGGATTTTACCCAGGAAGAGGTCAGGGAAGAAGGGGGCTTTCCCCCATTGCAGAATCCCAGACCTCACTTGGGGAAAATCAATGTGCTTACTGCAAGAAGGAGGGGCACTAGAAATGTGATTGCCCCCTCCAGAAGCAGGCACCCCTCTGAACCCGTTGCTTTCAATTGCAGAGGACTGAAGGGGACTGGAGGAGTCTCTTTCAGAGGAACCTCTGGTTAAAGCAAAGCTGGGAGGTGAGGAAATAGAGTTTTTGGTTGATATGGGAGCTACTTATTTTGTTTTGAATACTTTAGAAGTGGATTTGAGCAATAAGAATATAAATGTCATTGGTGTGACAGGGACTTGTGAGACTCAGCCATTTTTCAAAACTCAGAAATTGAAGTTAGGAAAACAATGGGTCACTCATCAGTTTTTATATTTGCCAAATTCTCCAAAGCCTCTGTTGGGAGGGGATTTGCTCTAGAAGCTAGAGGCAGAAATTAAATTTGAAGAAGGAGATACTGAAATTTTAATTCCAAAATCTAAATATGTTGAAGCAGCAGTTTTGATGTTACAGGATACAGGTCCCAAGGGAAGAACAATACCCCAAGGAGTGGAGGACATGGTAATTCCTATTGTGTGGGCTGGAGAAGTGCCGGGAAGCTCCAAAAGGACAGAACCAGTAAGAGTTGATCTTAAACCAGGATCATCACTGGTAAGAGTTAAACAATATACTTTAAAGTTAGAAGCAAGTGTTGGATTGTTACCAATAATTCAAAAATTTCTGAAGTATAAACTGTTGATAGAATGTGATTCAAAATACAATACACTTATTTTACAAGTTAAAAAGGCTAATGGTAAAGATTACCATTTAGATCAGGATCTTAGAGCAATAAATCAGATAGTACAGGATATTCACCCTGTAGTAGCAAATCCATACACATTGTTGACAGCCCTCACTGAGGAGCAAGGTTAGTTTACAGTCTTAGACTTAAAAGATGCCTTTTTCTGCATTTCCCTTGATGCTGGGAGCCAAGAACTTTTTGCTTCTGAATAGGAAAATCCAGGAATGGGAAGGAAAACACAATATACTTGGACAGTCCTACCACAAGGCTTCCAGAACAGTCCAATGATTTTTGGGAATCAGCTAGCGACAGAGCTAGAGATTTGGAGCAAAGACAACCAGCAAGGAGTTGTGCTACAGTATGTTGATGACACCCTAATTGCAGCAGAGTCTCTCCATGACTGTCCTGGTTCTGCCAGGCATGGAGGTAATTTCCTTAAGGAACCAGCAGGGGACACAGGTATTCCATGCCATGTGACCCATGCTGAAGTTTTAGTGCGGGAGCTAGCCGGGGAAGGGGGCAGGAAGTCACCACGTGGAGTGGGCTGTGGAGTTCCGGGTCCGGTCGGTGAGCGGCAGCACTGTAATCGCGTTCATATATTCCTTTACCTGTGTTATGGTTATTGTTTTCTTTTCCTTTTGCTATTCTGTTAAACTGCCTTCATTTCAACCCACAAGTTTTTGCCTATTTCTTCCAATTTTGCCCACGGCTGTGGGAGTTGAGCGAGTGGCTGCGTGGTTCTTTGTTCCCGGCTGAGGCCAAACCATGACAGTCCTTTTTGGCGCCCAACGTGGGGCTTGGAGGGTTGAGATAATGACAGATCTGACCACAGCTTGTTAAAATGAATTTATTTTTATGCATTTCTCATGTTGTTTAGATAGTTGCTGCTTACAATGTTCCTTCATTTGTTTGCGTGGCTGTGTTACGTAAACTCTTATATTCTCTATGTATTTCCCGTGATGCTGTTTTTTACTGTGGGGAGAGGGATCGGGGTTATCATTTTGCTGTCCTGTGCAATATCAGCTTATGATATGATAACATCACTGTTCAGGTGGTTATGTTGGTGTGTTTATGCTGCACTGCTGTCCTCCCCATACCTTGGTCACCGTCTCTCAGAAGTTATTAATAATCACACCCAATCTATGGGGGAGTTGGGGGTTGGGGTGGGGGAGGTGGGAGTGCTTTCCCCAGCTCTTTTGCCTCCGTTTTCTACTTTGGGCCAGGTATGACAGCTTTTGAGAATTTTGAATATCCTTGGGATGCTCAAACCAGCATGTTCCTATTGCTATGTCTCCTGAATGTGTTTCAGGCCTTGTTTAGGGTTAAACAACTGTTTAAGACTACCACCCAGAGATCTGCCCCAAAGCTGGATAGTCAGGGATGTCATGGCAAGTGGGAGAATATGGGCAGGTATCTAGAGAATTTCTCACCTCCAATGGTTTGGGACTTCACCCCTGAACAAATACAGGACCCTGATAAAGTTACAAAATATTTGAAAGGAAAATGCAGTGGCTATCCCAGAGATTCACAACTTACCGCACTGTGTTGGGCCCTGGCCAATATCTACCAAACACTGCTCAGTAATATGCAGGACCCTCAGGGGAAAGAGGGGGAAACCCAGACCAGCAGACAATGCAGCTACTCCAACCCCTGTGGCAGACAGTGCAGCTACTCCAAACCTGGTGGCAGGCACCGCGGC
>NW_009648641.1:18874-20015 GCF_000708025.1 Charadrius vociferus
CCCTGGTGGCAGGCACTGCGGCCACTCAAACCCCAGCGGCAGGCACTGCAGCTGAAACAGACAACCAACCTGTGCCAGTATCAGTTGCTCCTATACAGAAGAAGAAATACACCAAGAAATTAGTTCTCTCAGTAAGGGATGATGATGAACCAGGTCCATCAAAAGAACGGGAGGAAGGATGGAACCAGAGATAATCACCCGATCCCTATCCCTGAGTGAGCTGCGAGATATGCAAAAAGATTTCAGTTAACTTCCTGGTCAGCACACTGTCACCTGGTTGCTCCGATGCTGGGATAACGGGGCCAGTAGCTTGGAATTAGAGGGCAGGGAAGCCAAGCTGCTGGGATCCCTGTCTAGGGAAGCAGGCATTGACAAGGTGATTGGGAAAAAGACACAAGCCCTCAGCCTCTGGAGGCGATTCCTGCCAGGCGTGAGGGAAAGGTATCCCTTCAGTGAAGCTGTTATATGTTGTCCAAGCAAGTGGACTACCATGGAAAAGGGTATCCAGTACCTGAGGGAATTAGCTGTGCGGGAGATGATTTACTACAACCCAGATAACACGCAGTTACCCACAGATCCTGATGAAATCCAGTGCACAAGGCCCATATGGCGGAAGTTTTTATGGAGTGCACCATCGTTGTATGCCAACTCCTTTGCAGTGACAGAATGGAAAGGCGAGAAGGGACCAACAGTGGATGAGGTGGCTGGCCAACTCCATCAATAAGAAGAAAGTCTTTCTTCCCCCCATTATCTTAGCTGTGGAGAAACTGTCCCAGAAGGTCCAGCAACATGAAGAGAGTACGTCCTACTCCCCACCTGTACAGGCCAGCATCTCAGCTATTAGGAGCAGGCGTTTCCCTGCTCAAGAGGAAGAGTACAGGGGGTACACACCATGAGGCACCCTGTGGTTTTACTTGCGTGACCACGGAGAGGACATGAGGAGGTGGGATGGACAACCGACCTCGACCTTATGGGCACGGGTACACAAGTTGCAAGGGAGACCAATCACAAAAGGGGATCCCTCCAGGAAAAGTGCCGCTCCAGCTTCCAGCACGCAGCTCCCCAGACAGAGTAGAAGGCTTGATCTCACCTCCGATCCTCTTGAAGGGACTTCCAAGTCATTTCTGCAACAAGTGAGTAA
>NW_009648641.1:20314-34509 GCF_000708025.1 Charadrius vociferus
GTGGGCTTTTGGCATAGCTGCCTTGGAGACAGAAGAAATTGAACAGTTATCCACCTTGCCTGGTCTCTCGGAGGACCCTTCTGTGGTAGGGCAGTTGAGGGTCAAAGAACAACAGGTGCCAATTGCTACCACAAGGGTGCATCGGTGGCAATATCGCACTAACCGAGACTCTCTGATTCCCATCCATAAGCTGATTTGTCAACTAGAGACTCAAGGAGTAATCAGCAAGACTCGCTCACCCTTTAATAGTCCCATGATGCCAGTGCAAAAATCTAATGGAGAGTGGAGGCTAACAGTGGATTATCGTGGCCTTATTGAAGTCACACTACCGCTGAGTGCTGTTGTGCCGGACATGCTAGAGCTTCAATACGAACTGGAGTCGAAGGCAGCCAAGTGGTATGCAACAATTGATATCACCAATGCATTCTTCTCAATCCCTTTGGCGGCACAGTGCAGGCCACAGTTTGCTTTCACTCGGAGGAGCGTCCAGTACACCTGGAATCAACTGCCCCAGGGGTGGAAACACAGCCCTACCATTTGCCATGGACTGATCCAGACTGCACTGGAACAGGGTGAAGCTCCGGAACACCTGCAGTACATTGACGACATCATTGTATGGGGTGACACAGCAGAAGAAGTTTTTGGGAAAGGGAATAAAATATTATTTATATTTAATGAAATATTTAATTAAATATTAGTATGTCTCATAAGACATACCACATGGCACATGGCAGTGGCATGGGGCGTGGCATAGGTTTCCAACCATCTGGTGCTTGCTTCCACCATTGTAAGCATGTAGCACTTAGCTTGGCAGGTTTGAGGGATTGTGATATAGTCAGTTTGCCACACCTCCCCATACTCGTATTTCAACCATCGTCCCCCAGACCACAAAGGTTTTTACCATTTAGCTTGCTTGATTCCGGTGAGTGTTTCAGAATTGTGGATCACCTGTACAATAGTTAAATCCACGCCCTGGTCAGAACCTCATCTTTATATTGCATCCCTTCCTTGATGATCTGAAGTGTCATGGGCCCACTGAGCTGAAAATAGTTCACCCTTATATTCCAAATCTGTTTGGAGAAATTTAGCAGCCTGACCCACTTGTTGATTGTTTTGATGTTCCTCAGTGGCCTGATTCATGGGTATGTGGGCAGCCATTCAGCAACATCTTCCCACAATTCAGGACCCCAGATGGGTTTACCTCTCTGCTGCCAGTTGTTCTGCTTCCACTTTTTAACCACCCCCACAGAGCACTTGCCAATACCCGTGAGTCAGTATTGAGAAAGAGTACAGAACATTTTTCTCATTCAGCAATGTCTAAAGCCAGCTGTGTGGCTTTCACCTCTGCAAATTGACTGGATTCACCTCTCCTTCAGCTGCTTCTGTGACTCGTTGTGTAGGACTCCATAGAGCAGCTTTCCACCTTTGATGTTTTCCTACAACATGACAAGATCTATCAGTGAACAGAACATACTGCTTCTCATTATCTGAGAGTTCATTATATGGTGGGGTTTCTTCAGCCTATGCCACCACCTCATCTGGTGGCATTCTGGTGTCTTTGCCTTTGGGCCAGTTTGTGATCACTTCTATGACTCCTGGATGATTTGGTTTCCCTATTCAAGCTTGTGTGATTAATGTAACCCATTCACTCCAGGCAGCATCAGTGTCATGATGACTAGATGGAGCTTTACCCTTGAACATCCAGCCCAGTACTGGTAATCGGTGTGCCGGGAGGAGCTGTGCTTCAGTACCAATTACCTCTGAAGCAGCTCTAACTCCTTCATATGCTGCCAATATTTCTTTCTCAGTGGTACAGTTGGCCTTGGAGCCTTTATATCCTCTACTCCAAAACCCTAGGTGTCAACCTCGTCTCCCCTGATGTTCTCTGCCATAGGCTCCTGGTAGCACCATTGTCCTCGGCTGCGGTGTAGAGCACATTTTTAATGTCTCGTCTTGTTCACACTGGTCCAAGGCCTACTGCATGCACAATCTCTTTAATTTGTTCAAAGACTTTTCATTGCTCAGGGTCCCATGAAAAATCATTTTTCTTTCAAGTCACTCCATAGAGGAGTCTCACAAGCTGACTATAACATGGAGTATGCGTTCTCCAGAAACCCACAATGCCTAAGAAGGCTTGTGTTTCCTTTTTGTTCGTAGACGGTGACACAGCTGTTACTTTGTTAATCACATCCATCGGGATCTGGCAACACCCATCTTGCCAGTTATTTCCCAAAAACTGGATCTCTTGTGCAGGCCCCTTGACCTTACCTCTTTTTACAGCAGAATCAGCTTTCAAAAGAATTTTGCTTATTTTCTTATCTTCTTAAAACTTATTGTGCTGTTTTACCCCATACATTGATGTCAGCAACATATTGCAGGTGTTTCAGAGCTCCACCCTTCTCCAGTGCAGTCTGGATCAGTCCATGGCAAATAGTAGGGCTGTGTTTCCACCCTTGGGACAGTCGATTCCAGGTGTACTGGTCCAGGTAAAAGCAAACTGTGGCCTGCATTCTGCTGCTAAAGGAATAGAGAAAAATGCATTAGCAATGTCAATTGTAGCATACCACTTGGATGTTTTTGACTTCAGTTCATACTGAAGGTCGAGCATGTACAGCATGCACATGAGTACAGCAGCACTCAGTGGTGGTGTGAATTCATTCAGGCCATGAAAGTCTACTGTTAATCTCTAGTCTGCATCAGACTTTTGCACTCACCATATAGGACGGTTAAAGGGTGAGTGAATCTTGCTGATCATTCCTTGGCTGTCTAGCTGATGAATTAGTTTGTACTGTTGTCAGAGCAGTCACCTGATATGTGAGAGACTGGATGTTTGACTCTCTATCCAGCATAAGACTGAGCAAGTGTCTGAGGCTGGTGGTATACAAGACTTGATAAGGGTGCAGCCAGTGGCGCTCGGTATGGCTGGATGGGTACATACATACATTTCCCTCTTTCTCTGTTTTCTTGTTTTAACAAACATGGAGAAGTCTTGGTTTTGTTCAGATGCGAAATAACATTATAAACATGCACAGAATCACAGGAGTAGCTCCTCTGCAAAGTGCAGCAGGATTGAGGGCACTGCCTGCAGACCGCAAGGGGAGAGCAGCAAGGCAGGGAGAGGTTAAAGGCAGTCTGGTGTATGAGGATGCTGAGAGCTCACGGCGGGGGGTGTGTGTGTGTGTGTGTGTGTGTGTGTGTGAGAAATGGTCACAGCCCTTAAGTAAGTCTCTGGCTGCAAGGGAACAAAGCTGCAGTTCCTGGAGGGATCTCCTAAAGCTGACACATCCAATAGCCTTTAGGATCTTTCAGGGGGACACTCAGCGTTTCCGTAGTGTAGAAGAGTAGGATGTGCTCCTGAATGGAGATAACAGATGACCGGGTCTGTAATTTTAAAATAGTGCAGTACAAACAAGGGTGAGTTGATGGCAGATAAGAAATCTGTAGAATATTGAATACACTTTAACATATGGAATTTGTATTATCTGCCCAGATCTGCCCAGATGAATGCCCTCTCTGTCAGTACAATTGGGCATAGTCTGAATACCATGAGTTAGAAGCCTGATGTTTCCATTCAGTCAAGGAGAGTGCTACCAGATGGTAATTCAGAGCATCTCAGATGGATAAGGAGGGAAGATATCCCCAGACCTATCAGCTATATCAAAATTATTTTCTTCTTCAACATAGAAATAGTCCACAAGTGGAATTCTAAATGACAATGCAATATCTGGGAAGAACAACAGCAACCTGAGTTGTACAATATCCTAAGAGTTAACCTGAGCACAATATCCTAAGACTAAACCTCAACAAGATCATGTTTCCAGGCAATATTTTTTCTGCCAAGAGGAATTTAATGAAGTGACAGATAGTCTCCAGCCTTCCTGGCCAAGAATAAAGAAATAATTATCCAGGTGACCAAATAATCGTTTCAACCAGGAACCAAACCACCATAAAGAATCACAGTTTCCACAGAACTTTTCAGAAGGGCATGAAACCTTATATGATTTGCATTGCCACTGCCATTTTGAAAGCCGTTATTTCCTTGCATTTGGATACCTATCATGGATCTGATACCTATTATGGATCTGATGGACTTTTCTCACCATCTTTGAGATTGTTATATATATAAATACATATAAATAGTGAAGCATGTAGAGACTGACAATTTTTAAAATTTTATACAGGACTCGAATGACTGTGACCCTGCTAACAGTCACCCAGAAAACTGTGTATTTGAAACAGAATACCATCTCATAACATATGAATTAGATCACTGGTAAAATTAAATTTTCAAACCAAACAGTAACTATCCAGAGATAATATTACTTTTGACCATCATTGGAATGGGACCTAAGCTAAAGTATTTCAGAGAATCTTCCCAGAACACATTCTGCTTCTTCAAAGGTGACTCAAATACTTTTAAACTGACTAAAGCCAGGTTGTTTTAGAATATTTAAATCTTATAGAAAGAGACACTCAAAGATATTAGGCAAGATAGGACAAAAATGAAAAGAGCTTATAAACAGCTTTTCTTGTGTAAATTTTGTCCTTATAAGACAGGGCTTTCCTTCCACACTTTTTTTGCTAACTTACTGTCTTTCTGAGATGCATCAGTCTCTGCCTTGTTTTTGTTGATTGCCAGGAGGTTTATTCTGTCAACTCTAAGATCTCATGGTCCTCACTTCAGTTCATGTTCTCTCCACAGGAGCAGAAGGCTCTCAGCACAGTGTCCAATTTCCCAGTTTTGAAGCTTCTAAAACTAATCCTCAAGCATGGTCAGTATTTGTCCCATGAATCTCACTCCTTCCCCCACTGTCTGTCAGAGGTCCCTGTCACTCATTAAATTTTAAAAGAATTCAGCTGTATTACTAAGAACATACAAACAAACCAGAATCCATGTATTATAGTCACAGGTAAAGTGTCGGCTTCAAACAGGCCACAAAAATAGCAAGAATTTCTTCAGCTGTTAAAGTTGTAAAGTACAACTTCCTAGGTTTCTGCCAGCAGGCTGAGCTCACTGTTTTACCTTCTGTGCTTTTAACAATTATTTTGCCTAAGTCCACAATCGAGACACTATTTTAACAAAACTTTGTCATAAGGAGTGCTCATCCTACGTGACTTCAGAGAAGTCCACAGTTTTAGTGACTTAACACACCTGACTAAGAAAGCATGTTGGATGGTTATATCAAATCCATACACTCAGTTATATATTTCAGACAGAAAATATGAAATATCAATTTGATATACAATAATTAAGCCATTTCGGTCAGCAACAGAAAACCACACTAAATGTATAGTATAAGCACCACTGTTATTTGATGTACATTACGCTATGGGATGCCAAACTGTCTGCAAAATATATGCAGCTGGAAGATTGCTGTAAATGCATAGCATAGCCAGAAAGTTAATTGTATGGCCACACTGTATACTAGCAGTTTATTTTTTTTAAAAAAAATCAGACCTAACTGCACAAATTTGAATTTACTAGGAGACAAAACAATGATTGCTATACAATCATTTTTCCTCTTATGTGTCCATCAAAATATTTATATACTATCCCTTATCTTCATGATGCCTATTTCAACTGTAACATTTTGACAGTAATTAATCTTTTTCTAAGCTGTTAAGTACCTGCCATATTGTTAGTGTTATATAAATAATACATAAGTTAAGCCACAATATCACTATAATCAATAAGAAGAAAATTCATTATAGGGCATCATATTAAAGGTATTTGACTTAAACAGGGCAGTAATGATGTTTAACAGAATAACAAGCTCAAGTCATTGTGTGGTATCTTTTCCTTCCCTGTTACTTTTCCTGCTTTCCTTTCTCTTTCTCTTTTCTTTCCTTTTTTTTTTTTTGTTGTTGTCTAACTCAACTCAATCTACTTAAGGCACATACTGTTTAGTATATATTGTTCTATTTTAACTGTTAAAGAGCATCTCAAACCTGAAACTGTGTAGGACAGACTAGAAAAAAGTATTAGTGCTAAAATCAAAAGGTTAACAAATAGACAGTCAACCATTCATAACCATAATCAGTCTTTGTGGGTAGCACCACTCTGTGTTAGCAAGTGTACAAAGAGGCAAAGATATTGAGTTACATAACAATAACTGTAGTAATTTGTTGCAGTGGTATAACGTATTATTATAAAATTCACTGAATTTATGTTACACATCAAACAAAACCACGTCTAAAATCCAGACTTAAAGTAATGATAGTATGCTTCATAAATATCTTTTAATAAAGTGTATAACTACATAGTGCATAACATTTTTGTTAAAGGTAAGTCACTGTATTGAAATATTGTGGCACCTTCCCAAATGTGTTTGACCTTATACTGTATTTTAAAAGGAGTTGTCTTTAAAAAGGCAAATAAAATACTTAGCCTGTTATTATCTGTTTGGTGAATTTAAAGCTCTTAGTCATGTCATTACAGACCATTTTAGATGCAAACTAGGTGCTCAACTTAGAGATTTCACATTTTCCTCATTTTCTTAATTACAATTGAAATTTAAAATTGGATACTGAGAATCACTTTGAGGAGTCATTTATAAAGGCTTATAATTTTGTCGAACTTTTATAGTAGTAGATGAAAGTTGGCACAAATTGTTAATCAATCTTAAAAATTTGAATTGAGTACCAGTTGTTACTTTAAAAAGTTACAGTTTAAAAAATGGCAAGCACACACTTTGAAGTAAAAAAAAAAAATTATTTAACCTTAGAAAAGTTTGTGTTAGCAGTAAATGAGACTGCAGTTCTGCAAAATATGTAGATGAGAGCATTCAGTTAAAAATGTATCACACTCCATATGCACTGGGAAGGAGAATTAAACAAGTTACTAGCAAGTTACTACAAGTAGCTTGCAAAATTATTTAATTTTGTATTTTTATCTTTAACTAAAGATGGGTTTAAGCTTGGTATTTGTTCTAGGATATGATTAACAGCCAAATACACATTTTGACAAGGAAGTTAAAGAAAACTTTTGAACTATATCTAGCTTTAATTTTATTTCTTTAGTCACTTCTCAGACAGTTTAGACCTTACGAGAAAAAAGAAAAGATCCATGTTCATACTTCCAATAATTATGATCATAAACACTTGTCAGATTTGGTGATATGCTACATAAATATGCAGGTAGGACCAAAAAGTTTATTTGAGAAAGATCTTAAATGGATAACATGCTCTGCAGAAAAAGAAACATACTTTTTTTCTAAGATCTGACATCTGGCAAGGTTATGAAATTAGGTACTACTCACAACAATGCAATGTCACGCACCTGAAATTAGGAACTTGAAAATAACCTTGTGAATACTCTTTTATTCCACTGGAATTTGGAAGATGCAGCACAAAATCATACAAATTTTTTATGATTTTGAAATGCTATGGGTCAAACACAGCATGCTCTGGATAAAACCTTAATTCGTACTTGCTATAAAGAAAACCAGTCTTTCTCCTGTCTCTTCCTTTTATTGTGAGTGGGAAATTATTTTCCCATTTGAGAAATGGTCAGAGGAAAGGTAACTGTTCTTTAGCTTGGCTAAGTGTTCTTGGTTTCAAATGAACAGGTTGAGCATGTCAATTTATTCCTTGCTATTGACAGACTGAAATATATGTTTATGATTCATGTCAAGTATTTCCAAACTGTCTCCAAGTATTGATTCAAGCTCTTTGTATGGAAATCCCAAAATATGTCATCTCTACCCCATTCACCATCTTTCTGTCTTTACTTAACATCCGTTTCAGATGACAAAAAGATGCATCGAAAAAAATTTGCCATCAAGTTTGTTTTTTTTTTAAGTAGATAAGGCACAACTATATTAATGCTTCCTTTCTTGGATATCATAACCTTTGCCTGTACAAAACACTTCTGCATTTTATTATTTTAATAGTTCCTCCTATTACTTGCTTTTTTACTAGTTCATTGTAGAACTCCATGAGTCATTTCATAGTGTATATTTTTTAATGGAAAGTATCACTGCTTCTTATGTATGTTCAGTGATGTATTCCAGTCATGATGCTTTAAAATATATAAATATTAATGACTATTTTTTTTTTCCAATGTCAATAAATAAATTTCTCCCATACTAATCATGAGGACAACTGACCTCTTTCTGATGAAGAAAAAGAGGCTCTGAACTTTAGCAGTGTTCTTTCCTCCGGAAAGACTATAGTTCTAGTTTCATAAATGGCAACACGTATTAAATTTAGTCCTACGTCATTTACATAAAGGAACGAAAATGACTAGCCAAAGGATATCTTTGGTGCCAGAAGAATCAAGAATATCATTCTGAATTCAAATTGAATTGGGTAAGATTCTTCTGTGCTTGTAGCATTGTTTTGGGTACCACCTGCCCAAGCTCCTTGAAACCATTTCCGTCATGGGTGTAAAACCTGTTTTTCCAAGCAGTGGCTGCAAGTATCAGCAGGACTCTATCATGTTTCATTCTTTTGGTACTTGCCACATCGCACTTAAGGTAGTCACATCTTTTTACAAAACTGAGTCTTTGCTTGCTAATTCCTATACAATCTATACCTTCAGCATACTACCTTTCATGAGTTAATGCATGTTTAAAAAATGGTTGAACTCAAGAGACGAGGTTGAACTGGAGCATAACTTCAGGAGCACACGACTGAATGTATATCAAGCTAAATTTAATAACTAAAGGGCAAAGGGAAGGTAAAGAGTCTTTATTTCCCAGTTAGAAAGAAAAAAAAGAGTAAAGTTGGGGATCTTGGCCAGCCTTCCCAGTCACCTGTGGCACAGAGGGCTTCATGTGAGCACTTCTGAATGCACAGTGGAAGCACCATATGCTGATAAATTATTACACCACTCATATCTGTGCAATTACTCTGTGATGCACTTTGGAGAATTAGATGTTCTGATTAGGAAAGTCTATAAAAATTATACTATTTTATTCTAATTAGTTCTGTGGACATTAAATCTATTCTTATTCTGGCAAATACTCCAGCTTTTGTAAGACTCAGAGTCTCCCTGAAGTCATTAAGACAGATTTTAAGTCACAATGCATCACACAACACCAAACTCAAGTCTTGACATGCAACTGACATTTAAACCTATTGATGAATCTGTATTCTATATGAATCTATATAAATACATCTATATGTATTCATATGTGCTCTAGAAAGTATAAAAACATCTCTGCTGAATGATACCAATGATGCATCAAAAGATTGTCTCTTTTACAACAGTAGCTAATAGCAAATGCTTAACTACATGGTGGGTATAGGACTCCTTATCTTTTAATTTTCCTTCACACAATTTCCGAAAGTCAGCAGTTTAAAGATGTCCAGGTGATCACTTGCATCTGGATCATCTGCCAGTGGGCCTTACTAATTTCTTTTCTAACACATTTATATATTTTTCTAATCAAAATTTTATAATTTTGACCACAGTAACACTCCATGAGAAGAAATTGAATTTGTGTTGTCTTAAAAAATTGTTCTACTGCTGTTGCCCAGCAATTTCTTTGGGTCCCTTCTTGTTCTGTGTAAGAAATGGAAAATTACTGATTCCTCTTTCTCTTCTGCACACCACTTACTGTAACTCATTCACTAAGTACTCTCCTCACCTTTATTTGAGAATAAGAAAATCTTTCCAGTCTGTTCTATCCTTGCATGGAAGTTGCTCAAGTAGTCTTGATCGTGTTCCAGACTCATTTGTGCAAGTTACAGAATCACAGAATGGTCAGGGTTGGAAGGGACCTCTGGAGATCGTCTAGTCCAACCCCCCCGCCAGAGCAGGGTCACCTACAACAGGTTTCACAGGACAGCGTCCATGCGGGTTTTGAATGCCTCCAGAGTGGGAGACTCCACAAGCTCTCTGGGCAGCCTGTTTCAGTGCTCCACTACGCGCAAAGTAAAGACGTTCCTCCTCATGTTAAGATGGAACTTCCTACGTTCAAGCTTGTGCCTATTACCGCTAGTCCTATCACTGAGCACCACTGAAAAAAGACTGCTTCTATCCCCCTGGCATCCTCCCTTTACGTATTTGTAAGCGTTAATAAGATCCCCCCATCAATCTTCTTTTCTGTAGACTAAAGAGACCCAAGTCCCTCAGCCTTTCCTCATATGAGAGATGTTCCAATCCCCTAATCATCTTTGTAGCACTTTGCTGGACCCTCTCCAGCAGATCCCTGTCTTGAACTGGGGAGCCCAGAACTGGACACAGTACTCCAGATGCGGCCTCACCAGGGCAGAGTAGAGGGGGAGGATGACCTGCCTCGACCTGCTGGCCACATTCTTCTTGATGTACTCCAGGATGCCATTTGCCTTCTTGGCCGCCAGGGCACATTGCTGGCTCATGGTCATCCTGTTGTCCACCAGGACTCCCAGGTCCCTTTCCACAGAGCTGCTCTCCAGCAGGTCAGCCCCCAACCTGTATTGATGCATGGGGTTATTCCTCCCCAGATGCAGTACCCTACACTTACCCTTGTTGAACTTCATAAGGTTTCTGTCTGCCCAACTCTCTAGCCTGTCCAGGTCACGCTGTAAAGCAGCACAGCCTTCTGACGTGTCAGCCATCCCTCCCAGTTTTGTGTCATCAAGTTGTCTAAATCCTTCATATATGGGAGACCTGAGTTGCATTTCTGGTATTCAAAATACAAGTGTTCTTTGTAAGCAGGTAAGCCTATAGGGTCATAGTATTTTTGTTTTGTTCTAGATTCCTTTCCCAGCTATTCTTACCATTCTAACCACATTTTTTACTTGCTATTCAAGCACTGTTTTGCTGTTGCCAGAGATCAAGACACAGTAACACTTTCCTGAGCAGTCTTAGATAATATAAAAACTGCAAGTGAGATCATTACAAACCAGGAAAGTAATACAGTGTTCTGGGGTCTAAAAAAACCTTTCAGTGATATAATTTCCAGCATGCTTGAAGTCTCTCATATTGTTCATGATGTGACTCCTTTAAAGAGGCTGTTATAATTGATGCAAATATTTTATTTTGGTAAGATTTAATTAACTAACTTAGAAAAACTTTGTGTACAGACAGAACAAAGCATCCCAGTGAGACAGAAGGGAGTGAATAGCAGTCTCAGAGCAATATTGGAATAAATCTATAGGTATTTGGAAAACCCTCGAGAGAAAACAGAGACAAATGAAATGTTACTTCCTTAGCATTAGGCTACACTATCTTGAGCAAATTAAATATTTAATTTAGTCTCAAAAGTTGTTTTCATTTACTCCAACCTTTTTAATTTCCTGTTTCTTCATCTTCTCTCTCACTTCAACCTCATGAAATAGCCATCTCCCTGTATCTTCCCTTACTCAACTCACCTTCCTTTTAGCATTTCCATAGAATTTTGCAAAACTGTAGCATCATAATGGAGATCTGTTGTGTGTTTTCTCACCAGAAGAGGGACACGTCCGGGTTGTTTTCTGAAAAATGGGGAAAACAGACAATTTAGTCTGCAGCTTATCTCTACCTCAAATTTTTAAAAACCCCTTGATACATGAGGAAATTTACAGATGGTAGCTAGAATCTGTTTCCAAGATACTACAGAAATCTTGCTCAAAGAGTACAATAGCAAAGAGAGTAAGCTGAAAACCTGCAGTGAATGCTGTCTCAAACGAAGAGGAGGCAAAGGTTTCATACTGAGTATTGATGTTTCATTGTCAGTTTCACTGTATTTCTAGCACAGTTTTGAACACCTGAGTGCCATTTCCCCGAGTTCACATTTTGGTTTTGAAATCCTGTTTCTTTTGTTTCATTTGTAATTCCATTCCTTTGTAGGAGTGGAAACACAAAAAAAAACAGGAATGCTGACTTTCGTGTTCCTCAGTCAAATTGCAGAGGTAATTGGACAGCTGTTCACTCTCCCTTTAGATACAAAATGTATTTTTCATCCTTAAAGACCATGTATTTTATGAGGAACAAAGTCTCTACAGCTGCAATGACCTGTATTGCACAGAAAGTCATTGGAGTTTATCAATGCTACTGGGAAAGAAAGTTGTCCTATTTCCAAATCCTATCACAATGTTATCACTTCTCACCAAGCGTACCATATAGTTATTTTTTCTGCATGTAACAAACATAAAGACTTCTTAGCAATATAGTTCCTTCACCTGTTTGCCAAATAACACTGTAATTTTTAGAAGACAGAAGAAGATTAATCAAATGCCCCAGTCTCCCCTTTAGATTTTGAGGTTTATTGTACACCAGAAGAAATTTAATGTGGGAACACCTTTTCAAACTCCAAAAGAACTGGCAAGATAGTCAAATGAACATAACCATGGTACTTCTGATTCACTTGGAGACAGTCTAATACAATGATTTTGATGACCACAAATTCTCATGGATGCAAAGTTCTTCATTAACATCTAACCAACACAGCAACCAGTTCACAAAGAGCTATGCATGCTTTATTATTCCTGATCCCACATTACCCAAAATTTTCTTAGTGGAATGACATTATCAACTTCTGAAGACAGCAATTAGAAAAATGCAAATGAAAGCAGGCTTAAGCAGTTTTAACTCACTCTTTTAATTATCCTAGTTTTGCAGTTTAAGAAAAGAAGAACACATAAGTTTGCCCTTGCATGATTCTTTTCCTCTGGGAAGCAAAATTTCCCCTAAAGCCAAAAGTTTCAGCCTGATACTGTCAACTGATCTTAGCTCCACAGGGAAATAAAAACAAGTTAGTTTATAAGCATTGCCCATTATTTCAGAATTTTTTCCTGTTTCTCAAATGTACCTCTGCATCTGGAAAGATGATCCAGCCCCCAACAAATGTAAATGCTTAGTGGTGCCATCTTCAGGACAAATTTTGAGGTCCCTCAAGGTGTCTGTAGTCTTTCTGTAAAGTTAAGACAGATGTCAAGCCAGAACACCAGAGAAATCAGCACAGGAAAAACAGAACCTGAAAGAAAATCCCACCATCTAGAGAGAAAGTGAAGCCGAAGGGTGAATCACACTATTCAGTCCGTACCAATGGCTCTTATTTTTAAAACTTTTGTCCTTAACCTGCAGAGCACGTAATGGGAATTATTAAAAAAAAGTTTCTTTAATGTAGGCCAGTACAGGGTAATGTCTTCAAAGTAATTTCTAAGTAAAAAAGAAGAAAGCTATGAGAACAATGGTTGGTAGATAGGAGACTGTGGGAATAAGTGTGTTTAAAGCAAACTCTTTTCATCCAAATGAAGAGAAATAAGCAAGCAGCAGCAGAGAGAGAAGTGCCATGCTGTAGCTAGATCTACTTCAACTCAGCTTATTTTCCCCATCACTGAAAAGTGGCAGCTGCACCGTCAGTCGCAGTCAAAATGTTTTTTTCCCATTAAATTGACAACTTGTCAGGCAGGTAACTAAATGTACAATATGCTTCAGCAATGTAACAAGGAATCAACATGCCAGGCATGACTTTCACAGTAAAACAATTTATTACTAAGACTTGTTGCTTCAAATAAAGCTCTGAGGGCAATTTGCCAACAGCCATTCACTGAGCCAAAATCAGCTGAATCTTAGTGGAAAAGTGTGAACTTTACAGAAAGCAGAGCTGATTAAAACAATACGTCTTAAATAATCTCAAACTTCAGACTATAATAAATTAATACTTTAATTAATAAAACAAACCACTACAATTTAATTCCCTCAAACTTCAGACCATAATAAATTAATACTTTAATTAATAAAACAAATCACTACATACAATTTAATTCTTCCACTGTGATGGTATTAATTTGTGTTATAACAAGGTAAACCCTTAAAAGGGCTGAGCTTCATCAGGTCTAAACAATGACATTTCAGTTCAAAGAATTCCATACAGTAAAACAGAAATAACTACATTAAATACAGATCTTCTAATGAAATTGGAATATATAATAATGCTTCCCACTCGGCCAGCTGTTGTGCTGGAGTTTTATAGGCTGGTAAAGCACTTAAAAAGTCTTTAGGCAATTTCCACTGTCTCAATTTCTGCTTTTGCTCAGCTAATGTTTGACAGCTAGACCCCTGTAATGATTCATCAACAATTTGCAATGTTTTCATTTTTTCTGTCACTTCTGACACTTCTACGTCTCTCTCAGAATCTTTTGCACCTACTACAGCTCCGGCAGTCTCTTTCTGTTCCTGCTCTACCGATAAACTTGCCGCGGCAGCACTTATCTCTTGTTCTTTTTTATCACGTTCGTTTTTCCAATCCTTTAAAGTTTCACTCAGCAGCCGCCACGTTGTA
>NW_009648641.1:34552-40357 GCF_000708025.1 Charadrius vociferus
AGGCGTTCGCAAGTGGATAATACATTAGCCTCTTCCTTTGTTATATTTTGTCCCATTTTATCCCTGTTCCCGGTGGCTCACCTTATCAGGTGTCAGTATTAAGGTCTGGACCAGGCAGCTCCCCGCTGCTCTCAGCTTCACCGGGCTCCGTCCCCGCTGCATGTTGACCTGCAGCCTTCCACGGATTGTCCCGTAGAATCATGTCGGGGTCACCAGGTGTCATTGTAGAGACGGACACGACACTCAATATCCAGTTACAGCAATCGTCCTCCTTTATTTTACAAGCAGTACTCTTTTATATCCTCTTAGCTGGTTGCTTATCTGTGCATATATTCTAACATTCTACTTTTGACCAATCCACTCTCACATCACACACCATTCAGCCAATACAATTGTTGATCACGCACTGTTCATGCTCTGGGAAAAGCCAGGATGTTTGCCACCCCTTATCTTGTTTGCTCGGATCTTCTCAGGATTCTTCTGTCTCCTCAAGGGTACACGGGTATCTGTTCAGGGTCAGTGTTAAACTTGTATTTTGATCCCTCGGACCAGCCGAGGTCTCCCACATAATAATATTATTTTTAAAGGGCAATAATTTGTTTCAGGCAAATTACTTTCAGTGCAGCTTGTCTGCTGTTATTGATGTGAATCCTTAGTGAAAGGAACACACATAATTACTATGCTTTTTCAAGGTATGAGGCATATATTCTTACAAGGGCAATATATATTCTCACAGAATTTTTACCTTATCCCCCCCCCCCAATATTGCCATGATCTTCATTATGCATTTTGCTGTATGCAAAACACAATGCTGTTTTGCACTTTGATATCATTAAGAACACAGCAAGTTCTAAGTCCGTTCTAAGTCATAAGAGTAGTGTACTGTACTGAATAAGAGATACTGAGAGTTTCTAAACTTTCAAATGTATTCATGTTTGCCAGGGACATTATTTAAGAGAACGGACACAGTCTACGTGTATTTGTCTCTGCAGCATTCTGCATCTTGAACCTTTGAGTGCTGTTTTCATAGTCCAGACATCCTCACAAAAAAACCCAACCAAGCACTTTGGCATTTTCAGTGCAAAATGCACTTGTTCATGAACTAACTCATCCGAGCGGATAAATTTGTTTAAATTGTCTTAACATAAAAGGTGTTTGCTCTTCAACTTCTCTTTGAAGGTTATGCATTTTATATAATTGAGACTACCCCTCACTTTAAAATTTTCATATACCTGATATTAACAGTTTCAAAATGGTATGCATTATTCATGCATTTCCTCTTCTAAACATCTGTCACATGCCTGATGTTTTTCAGAGCCAAACCCATTATAGCATATGAACATCACATACAGTTAAAAAAAAATCCCAAAACATCCAAACCCCAAAAACTATAATAAGAAATATCTTTGACTGTTTTATATTGCAGTAGGAAAAGAATCATTGTCTTTGTTTAACCAGAAATTATACTAGATGGACAGAACAGTCCCTGAGCCAGCATTTGACTAACTTCTAAGCAAAACTTCACTCACATTCTAGAATAAAAAGTGTGTCATTTTTTAAAAGCAACAGTTTAAAAACAATAGCTGTTGTGAAAATCCTTTTCTAAGTGGTTCATTTATGCAGCTAGGAACGGGACTTTTTCACAGATTAAAACCGAAGTGGTGAGTTCAGAGAAATTTGATTGTTCTGGGAGATACATCTGCAGGAAAAAAATGTGTTAGAATGCAAATTTTCTTCAGACTCTTACAAATCCCTGCTGCAGGGATTTTGTTTTTTAAGGGTTTCTCTTTCACTTGTAGCTCTATTGGTTAAATTGTTTGTCCTCAAGCCAGGATTTTTCTGCGCAACAGCGTTTAGGCTGATTCTTCAATAATAACAGAAATTTTTTTCTTCCAGCAAAGATGCAGAAACAATACCATACAGCTATAGTTACAAAAAGATTTCTACTGTTTGCTGACCAGTATTGTTTTAGAAATAGTTCCACAAAGTTGAATTGTCCTTTTTTGATGACATTTGAAAGACTATATAGAGTGTAGAAAATGTAGAACCTCTTCACAAAAAATAGAAACATTCCTGTGCAATCTATTACCTTCAGGAGCTGTTTCAAAGTACACAGGATTTTCAAAAACATTTTTAAATATTATCAGTGAGATAGTATTTTAGTAATTATTTTCCTAAGCACAGGGTACCATCAAATGCCTAATATAAAGGAGATGCTCTTATTCTGTACAACCAAATAGACTATTTTACCCTCATAATAACAGTCAAAACAACATCTAGTATCTACTGAAAAGAATCCTGAGGTATTTCTTGTATCCTGAAAATGCAAGGAAGAAATCATTTTTATTCCATTCCAGATGGTCTTTAGATGCTCTGAAAAGCCATTCGAGAGATATTAAAAACATTAAGATCATCACTCATAATATTATTCTCTTAGTCATTCAAGACACTCATAAAATCTCCTTACGAGCACAGGGATTTTCATTTCCACATACAAATGTAAACTCACACATTCAATAGATTTAACTTTGTAAAAAACTGAGTTTCCAGCCAGTTTACTCCCTACTTAGTGACTGGAGATAAGTGATTTCATTTTTTTACACTTATGGAGTATAACATGTCATCTTAAAAATAAAATATAAACTATATGTCATTAACAACTCTATCTTCATTTTAAGCAAAAGTGCAAAACACCATTTTTAGTAAGTAGCAAACACATTAGCAACACGAGTTAATGCAACATTACCAGTCTTCATACAGTATTTGCATACATCGCAGACTGGACATGGCACATAGTCTACAACTGATGCAGCCAGTGTCGATCTCACAGGCTGAATATAATTCCAATGTGTATACAACTGTTTTAATTTATGGAGTGTTAGATTTTAAGGTGCAGGATTCCTATCAACAACTTGAGCCTTCCTACTGACCCTATTGGGGGACACTCATTAGGGGCTTGGGAGAGACAACATCTTGAACTTCTGAATATCTGTGGTGCCAGTGTATTAGTCAAACCTGAAAGTGAGCGAATACTTCTTAAGAATGAACATGGAAATTCATACCACAGGAGCTTCTTCTCCCCCAGTTGTTTGGGTTAAAAATGCAATTTTACTTGCTTGTTTATTTGCAGGTGCCATTGATATAGTAGACTGAAAAACATCCTAAAGATTTATTTTTGCTTCCACAAAAAAATTTAAAACTAATGAAATATATACATTCACTTTCTTCCCACTCCATCACTATAGAATGAAAAAGAAAGCAAACAAAGAGAAAGAATAAATTAAAAAAAAAAACTCCACCCCATAAAATCTTAAAAAATCTGCATCACTTTAAAATAAAAATCTTTTTAAAATTTCTGTCATTGTGTTCTGTAGACCTAAACTGACCTATGAGAAAAACTTATATTTAATGGGTTTATATTAGTACCTTTAACTTCAACATCCATATGTGACCTTCTGACGTACTTTCTTCCGAATTTGTAACTTTTTATTATACGCAATGTGAATTTCTAACATGTAATATCCATGAAAATAAGATCTCCTGAAGCTAATGTCATAATGGAAATGAGAAATATGCAACAAAGACAGTAGGATATTGTTTCACCAGAGGGAAATGATAAAATTCTGCCATATAAAATGCAATGGCAGCTGAACATTGATATCAATGTCATACTTTTTTTTTCATATGTATTATGTCCGATTCTTTAAAAATATTAAAAAAAATCATGGCAATATGACATTAGAGGTCACATTTATGGATATTATTTTGTTTAACTTTATTTCTTTTCCCATTCTTTTGACCATTTGAAGTGTTGTTTCCCTGCCTTTTCTCTGTTTTTCTTTTCTTCATCTAAAATATTGGAATATTTTAGACATAATGAAGACATAATTTTAGACATATTTTAGGCATAATGAAAATAGTGATTATATTTTTCTCAAAAACATGTTCATATATCCCTATTTGATGAGAATGTATATGATAAATTACAAAGCTAGAGAAATTAAAAAGGAATATTCAAGAGTCCAAACGTGGATTTCAAAGCTCAAGAATACTTACACTGTAGAAATAATCAGCTTAGTTATTTAATTTAGGAAATTTGATGCACTTTCTGCATTTTCAAAAAGATATACCAACGATGAAACAAAACGAAAAAGAAAAAAATCTCATTTAGAGGTTAAGAGAAGAAAAGGGGAAAAGAAAAAGGGAATTTGTGCTGGAATAATTAACGAGAATGTGTCAGGGTTTAGGCCAAATCGGCTACTGGGGAACTGGGGGACCCCCGATGGGACCAACAGATGCTCCCCTCTAACCCTCTTCAAAGAGAGGGGCAGAGGAGGAAAAAGAGACTTACGAGTTTAGAAGGAACTAAACTACTTTAATTAAATATTAATAATGAAATAAAAAAGAAATAATGAAATATATACAAAACCATATCAATCTCCCGAGATGACAGTCACGACACCAGCTGGCACTGGGACAGTCCCAGGCTGGACTCAGTGACAGACGGGAACTGGATTCCGGATCTGCATTCAGGATCGGGATCACAGGCAGACAAACAGAGTCTTCCTCAGACGTCAGCCATTGCAGGAAGAGCCCTGACCCTTAGAGCCCTCAGCCTTTATAATGAGCCTGAAGCAGATGGGATGGAATACCCTCGTTGGTCAGTTTTGGGTCACCTGTCCTGTCCGCTCCTCCCTGCAGGTGGGACCCCATTATGCTTTTCCACTTCCGACCCTCCAACGGGGCACATAACAAAGTTGGTTGGCCTTAGTTGTTATAGTAACAAGTGTAAGCAAGGTCCTCTCTGCATACCATGTCTGGGCATCAGCTATAAACATTGGTCTTATCACTCTGAGAGAGTGAACACTGTCTGCACATATGCTGTTAATTTCATTAGCTAGAGAGGCCTAGCTAAGAAGCAAAGTTACTGTACAAAATTGTTCCGTTTTACCTCAAACCAGGACAGAATGCTAAATACTCTCGATATCTATCCAGCACAATATACTCATTTAGAGTGGCACAAGGTTGGAATTGTTTCTATCTGGCTGACAGAAATGGATGGAGAATTATCCACAGAAACAGAACCTGATGGTGTGAATATGATGTGAAGAATAATTGACAGTTAAACTTTTGATTGTTAAAAAAAAATTGCCATTTTATTTCAAACTATCTTGCATCCTGATCATTATTCTGTGTCTTTGATTATAAGACATTTCCAGAGATAGCATTGTATTACCCTTTTTAAAGTTTTTGAAAGATTTTTCTGACTCATCCTGACACACAGCTTTTCTAACCTCTCTGCTTGACGGGAATGTAATCAAGAAAAGATGAAGATTGCCCTGCAAGAAATGATAATCGCATGCCTCTTTCGAAGGCAGTCCCTGTATAAGGTACACATCCAAAGGACAATGACTCTTAAGAGAAATTAATAAGAATCAGGCATCATTTACCCTAGGAGGCTTTTAAAATCTCCACTCAGGACTGTCACATTGACAAATTATGTTCTAAAAGTTCAGAGATTTTTATGTGTTTGGTTGTCGTGGTTTAGGCAAAATCGGCTACTGGGGGACCCCAGATGGGACCAACAGATGCTCCCCTCTACCCCTCTTCAAAGAGAGGGGCAGAGGAGGAAAAAGAGAGTTATGAGTTTAGGAGGAACTAAACTACTTTAATGAAATATTAATAATAAAATAAAAAAGAAATAATGAAATATATACAAAACCGTATCAAGCTCCCAGGATGACAATCATGACACCGGCTGGCACTGGGACAGTCCCAGGCTGGACTCAGTGACAGACGGGAACT
>NW_009648641.1:40742-41203 GCF_000708025.1 Charadrius vociferus
CTGTTTTACCTCAAACCAGGACATTCCACCCCTTATTCCATACCAGTTGCATCTTGATCAGATTACTATTACCTTTATCTATCAAATCTACACACAGATAGATTTTATATATATATTATGCATACATGCAGGTCACTCATCTACGGTTTATGTTTAGGTCATTCATCTGCGGTTTATGTTTATATACAAAAGTTTAAGTCCATTTAGTTCATGATTGCAGGACCTTATCTCAGGGCAGGAAAAAATAGTACCCAATTCGTTCTGGTTTGTGCCCGTGGGTAGCATGTTCATCTTGAAGAGCTTGCTGGACGCCACTTGATGAAGCTAGCTCAGGTTTCATCACCACTGTGTTATTCTGAAAAACACTTATTGAACACTGTTAGTATTATGTAGTGATTAGTATCATACAGCTCAGGATTGACTATTCTCACCCAGGGTTAAATTCCCTTGGGGTACACATT
>NW_009648641.1:41265-41995 GCF_000708025.1 Charadrius vociferus
GTCCCACGAATGGGTTTGCTTTTGCCAGAAGCAGGAAAAACCCAAACCGTTTTCCCTAACAAATTCCTTTCATGCACCACAGGGACTTTATCCCTTCTACAGTATATAAAAGGTCTGATTGAGCAGAACCAGCTCGATTGATGGATCCCCTGGTGTTAACTAACCAGGTGGCTTGCTCTAAATGCTTGTCCCAATCTTTAAAGGTTCCACCACCTATAGCTTTTAGGGTGGTTTTTAACAGTCCATTGTATCGCTCAATCTTCCCAGAGGGTGGTGCATGATAGGGGATATGATATATCCACTCAATGCCATGTTCTTTTGCCCAATTACTTATAAGATTTTTTTTAAAATGAGTCCCATTGTCTGACTCAATTCTCTCTGGAGTGCCACGTCACCACAAGACTTGCTTTTCAAGGCAGTGGTATTCTGGGCAGTGGCATGAGGTATGGCATAGGTACAAAGGTTTTAACTGTTTAGCTTGCTTGATTTCGGCGCATGTTTCAAAGTCATGGATAATCTGCGCAATAGAGTCCATGGATAAATCCACCCCTCGGTCATGGGCCCGTTTATATGTTGCATCCCTTCCTTGATGACCTGAGGTGTCATGGGCCCACTGAGCTAAGAATAATTCACCTTTATGTTCCCAGCCCAAGTCTGTCTGGAAAATTTTAGCAGCTTGATCTGCTTGCTGATTGTTTCGATGTTCCTCGGTGGCCCAACTCATGGGTAC